>NW_018164547.1:1382267-1383111 GCF_001263595.1 Phalaenopsis equestris | reverse complement strand
TGAGTCTGCATTAAGAGATGCTTTGAGTCTGCATTAAGAGATATTTCTCTTCTTTCCTGTAATCTGCATCATTTCGGATGACACATAAAAGTATTTCTTTTCTCTTATAAAGCATGTGAAAATAAGATTTATACCTGTTTAAAGATCTAGTCATGGATACTTGATTGAATCAATAAAAATAAAGTATAATATGGAATAAAAATGAAGCACAATATGTCTGCCTTCTATTTTTCTGCTTGAAATACTTGGAGAAGTCATAGTTATGAGCTCTGAAATGATATTTGTTCATCTAGAATTCGTGTTGGAAATGAAGTATTGATGTTTTTAATTATTCCTGTTCAAGTAAATGCTGTAATTAGTTTCAATATTGGATAATATGTTGGCATTAGGGATCTGTTTATGCTTATTCATTCCCTGTTATCTGTTATCATTTGAAACATATGCCAGGCATAATATTTTGAGACACAAAGCTTCATGAGATTTGACTTTGATGGCTGTAAGTGTTGTCTTTTTGTTTTCCCCATTTGGTGGGCTCAATTTACTAGGGATGTTTTCTCTGTTTTTGGTCATTTGTTGGGTTTGGTTTGGCCTGAAGCTAGGCTCGGTTTAGCTGGAAATTATATTTTGTTTGGACCCATTTAGTGGGCTTGGTTTTGGCTTCCTTTTGAATTAAATGTTAGCTGGAAATTCTGCCTTGTTTTGCCCATGTGGTGGGCTCGGTTTTGGCTCATTCTGGGTTGGATTTTGGCTGAAAATTTTGTACTATTTTTGCCCATTTGGTGGGCTCGGTTTGGCCTGAGGTTGTGGGGACCGGTTGTGCATGAGATTTGGTTTGGTATGCTCC
>NW_018164547.1:1377942-1382070 GCF_001263595.1 Phalaenopsis equestris | reverse complement strand
TTAAACTGTATTCTTTTCTTTAGCCTTTATATTGGGTTTAATTGGATTTTAGACAAGGAATTGGTTTGGCTCAAAAGCTTATCTGTTGGCTCTCTTTTTCTGGGTCTAGGTGAGTTGAAACTGTGTTTTTTTTTGTCCCACCTTGTGGGCCCGGATTGGGGTGTGCCTGTTGTGGCTCCCTGTCTTGCCCCTTTGCTGGACTCATTTTGGTTGGAAGTTTTTCATATAACGTTTCTCCCGAGATTGTTATTGATAATCAAGTTTGTCATCCCAATTATTATGATTTCAATGTGTACTCTTATGTTGGAATGTTTGATATAAGCTGATCAATTCATTATTATGTGTCGTTTGATATAAAATGGCTTCAATCTAGATAGCTTAATCTAGATAACTTATGAGAGTTTGTCCATTCACTCTCTTATGTATATCAAAGAGGCATAATAACAATGCTGTGGTGGTTTTCCCTTGCTGCCCTTGCCCATTGTTGAGAAGCTGGTTTAGTGATTTTGGTCCGCTGCCTTTACCCGTGAGCATCCTAGCTGGTTTCCTTTTGTCGGCCGTTCTCTGCTACCCCTGGCCGTGAGCCTTCACCTGTAGCTCTTTTATGTTGAATATGTTTGATTTGGGGCTTGGCTTTCTCCTCGCTGCCCCTGCCTTACTGTTGTGATTCCTTGGTTTGTGCCGTGGTTGGTTTGGGCTTAGCTTTCTTCTTTACTATCCCTTAGCCGTGACCTTTACCTTGTGATTTTCTTTATATGGCAAATTGGAGGGTGGTGGTGTTGGGATGCTCTCTTTGTGGTCCCTGGTCGTGAGCTTGTTTTGGGGCTGGGCTGCTCTCTTTGTGGTTTTTGGCCGTGAGCTTGTTTTAGGGTTGGACTGTTCTCTTTCTTGTCCCTACCCATTTTTGTGGGACTTGGCCGTCTCTCTTGACTGTCGCTCTCTGTTGCCCCTGGCCTTGAGCACTTATTTGGTTTTATTTGGATAATTTCGTGCTTATATGATATGGAAAGCTTTTGGTTGGAGTTGGAATTGGATGACTTTAGTGTCTCCAAGATTTTGGGAATTCTGAAAGTTGTCGTTTGGATTTGCTTGATTTGTGAGATTTGAAGGCTTCTACAGCTTTGTGTTGGAAAACATGAGATGATATATATCGTATTCATAAATAATCTAAAAGAAAACTTGTCAAATTGTCATTCATAGAGGAGTTTTCGAAGTTTGACATTAAAATTTGGATAACATAAATACCACACTTGGGTTCAGGCTTGGGTGTGTGAGCACATAGAGGTGATGGAGCCGTGGGTACAAATGTCACATTAGTTTGGGCCCCTTTCGATCTGTTTGAAACAAAATTTGGAGAGGATACACTTCTTGGGTTGATCCAATTATAAAATTTGAGAAAATGATATCATTCTTGGATTGATTCAAGGATCTTGGGCTCTCTTTTTCAGGTCTTTTCGTTATAAGTTTTGAGGGTTGATTCACCCGTTGTCTTTTCGACCTTTTGGGTGGATTAATTCCTCCTCTATCTCATCCCCATTTTTTTATTCTTTTTTCTCCCTGCTTCTTGGTTCGATTTTCAGTGCTTATGTTTGACACATAAGTGCCTATATATAGATTTTTGCTATATATAAAACCATTAAGCAAGGTCGCAAGCAGGTCAGGTCGGTTTTGTTAAGCAGGTCGGTTTTGTTATGGGGCTTAGGGCGATGATGACAAAGGCACACCGGTGGTAGAGCGGAATGATATTTCATCCTACAACATCATGACCCAATCCAGGGGTCCGATGAACCGTAGGATGATAATATCATTCACCGTCACAAGACTAGTGGTGGACCCGTATCTTCTTAGGCGATCCTATGTCCGATGACGTGATCGACTTGTGGACATCTATTCATTTTTAAAAATTGATAAAACAAATTAATAAGAACATATACGATATTTTTTTACTATAAAATTAATACAATTTTCCTTTTGTATGCTTGAAATATATGTGCATGCTAAAATATAAATTTTAAATGTGTTACAACTTGGTTGTTCACTTGTTGATTACCGATACCGGACTAAGGAATACCCTCCTAAGTTAGGTTTAGTGGGACACCTTTTTAGTTGAGTGACGAGCTCTATACATCCGAGTGACCGATACTAGCCTTTGACGTTCCTCAAGTACAAATATATTATATTTGAGCTTAGCCCCAACCCGAGTGCTTGCGGTTTCCTTTTTTCGGATTTTTCGTATGTTTTATTAGAATTTTTGGGCAAAGCATTCGTGATCCTTTTTCCGGGATCTTCCTGACGGATCTTCCTGACATTTTGATAATTTTCTTGGAATTGTCATTTGTCTATTTTTTCCTAGTTTTCCATCATGGGTCATTTGTCGATTTTCTCGAATTTTCCAGGCAATGTCTCTTTATATAGTGTATACTAGCTCGCTTAAAGGAGCATCAGACCTCCCAGATAAACAAGTTTGATTTACATGACAACATTTTATTTCACAGCATACTGTATTGTTTTTTCTCTTATATTTCGCACATTCTACTGTTCTTTTCTTTTATATTGCATGTTTTATTGTTCTTACACACTATACCTTAGTATAAGAAAACCTAATGATTACATGTACCTTTAAAACTAATATCAAACTCGAAGGTGCTACGACGATGAGCTTGGAGCAAACACTGTGGGTAGCATGACGAGGACATACGAAGGAACCACTTAAAGATGGATCTGCAACATCAAAACACATTCACATCACCGAACACTTTCCTTAGTTTAAATAACAAGTCATAGGATTTCGAGGTGGTTTGCCTAACTCAGCATAAACCCTCATATATCACCTTTAGGCTTTTGCACAACCCTATTGTGCAATTATAAGTCCTAACACTTTAGGATTCAGAGGTTACCGTATGATACAGTGTAAATCCTCCTATCTTTTTATGTCATTTGCACGATCGAATATCGTGCAAATATAATAAATATAAATCCTAAATTCTAAATAAATTGCAAGATTAAACATTAAATAACATCATTTCAAAGACATAAAGCCAAACAATAGGATAGTTGGGAAATTACCAGGGTTTCCCCTGGATCTGTAATGTCCCCTACTTTTTATTCCATTGAAATCTTTAAAATAACTGTTCCTGTTTGAGCCACCCTCGTTTGATTTTTCCGTGTCCAATCTTGGAAACCTAAACTTTGAAATCTTGAAGGCAGAACCACAGATCTTAATCGAGAGTTTTCTTAAGTGATCCCGGTCATTTGAGATGTAATTAACTATAGGGACTTGCCTCTATAGGGAACTTAGAACCCATGTAAAATAAACCCTATCTAATCTTAATATTAGATAAGAAAATTTGTTGGCCTCATACAAAATGTTTCGCAGACCAAACAGCAACAGATGTTACAAATTCTTTATTTTAGGTGATTGAGCCTACTACAAGTGATATTTTTATTCTTTGGGATAAGTTTTTTACTTGTGGTATTGTGCCCAGTCATCCAAACTATTCAAAATGTGAGACCAGTTTGATCTCTTCTCTTTTCAAAAAATTAAAAAAAAATATTACTTTCAAAAATCAAAATAACATAGTTATATTTAAACTATTGTCATATCTACAAAATTATCTTCTTTTTTTTTTAACCAGAAAGTTAAAATAACGACCGACAGTGGGCTGGTTCAGTGGGGGTACCCACTGTAGCTCCACCCATTCCCTAACTCATTAGCGAGTTCTTCGGTTCTTCAACTCAATTAGTTTTTCTATGCTTTATGATCCTAGTAGACCCTAGTAGTCTTTGGTTAATTTTTACGAGAAAAATTAGGTTGTATAATTATTTTTGTTTACTACTTTTTCTTCTTATCGTTTCAATTGTATACACTTAAAACCATTTGAGCCTATTTTTCATTGGCTTATCTTGTTTTAGGTGCCACAACTACTTTCTCTGATTTAATATTTTTTAATTTTATTAGTTTTAGTTTTACAATGCTTCTTTATTTCTTCATTTTTGTCACACTAATTTTGGCCTTAACAGGGGAATGAATAAACCATTTCAGCTCATCAACCAAAACTCCATTTAACATTTCATGAACGTCTAATTAACTATTTATTTACATTTTGGTACATAAAAAAAAATAATGTA
>NW_018164547.1:1369005-1377749 GCF_001263595.1 Phalaenopsis equestris | reverse complement strand
GTGCTTCAATTTTACAGTTTTATCGTCACGATATTGTTTGTGGTTTGGATTAACCAAGACGGGTGCAGACGGTAGAAAATATTTTTTTTTAATAATTAATATTTAACAAATGAAAGAAATACTATAGAAAATATATTAATTTAAAACAGTTATAAATTTACCTTAAGTCAAATTGTCTGCGTCTTCTATAAGCTTTTTCTTTTATGTTGCTCATCTATTATTGAATGATTAAACCTGTAATATTAATTTAAAACAATAGTAAGCTAAAAATGTTGTGAGAACATCTACTTTTAAACCAAAATAACATAATGAAATTGAACAATATTTTTGTTAGTTAAATTTTAATAAATCTGTATAAAAATGTTTGATAATTTATTAATATGATCACGACATTTGATAACATTTAATGTGTTATGCTATATCAATAACATTTCTATGTCATTATATATATATAAAGCCATCACATGAGCACTATTTAAAATTATACTATTTAAGACACATTAATATCATTATTCTTTTTCATTGATGTGGACATGTACCTCAGCGTTCCCCGTTAAACATCATAACCAAACATGCACATGTAATCATAGTATAAATCATTTATTTACATTATAAATATCATTCAATATCTTTTTTTTTATACTATGCATATGGAATAAATAAGTATAACTATGCAAATCATTCACATTCATTTCTAGATGATCAATTTGAATAATAAGACAAAAATCATATTTTGTTTCCAGTACCAAGATATCTTGATTAATGCCATTTTAATACAAGTGATTTAGAAGAAATTCAACATTATTACCATAATTTAAAATTAAAAGCATTCACTTCAGCCAACTGACTTGCCTTAATCTTTCAAACACCCTTCATCTGTCTCCAATAGTTTGCTACATATAAAATAAGAAAAATAAATTTTAAGCATATTATTTAACTATGTTTAATTAATCTTTTGATTAATTATCTTGTTTTAATTGTTAAAATCTTTTATTCTAAGTATTTATGTCACTTCAATTTGATTATCAGTGCTACAACCTTAATCAATATCTACGATTTATAATAAAATTTTATTGAATATCTAATTAAAGCTCATTCTAAATTAAAAGTATATACCTTCTCTAGCTCCTGAAGATTGGCTCAACTTGCCTTTGCTAAAAGTTCTCTCGACTTCTGCTTATGCTCTGCTCTATTTCTGGCATGGAAAACTCATATCATCGCCAAGTCGTATGTTTTCACGGGTTAAAGCTCCAAGCCTGCTACTAATGCTTGGGATCGCTATTCTCCACTTTACCCCAATCGATTACGTTGTGTGTTCAATTTAAGCTCAATGCTAAGCCCTACCTCTTTTCTGCCTCCATCTTCTCAAGCACTCAAAGTCATTCAACTACAAAAAGTGGTTTGCGGTCAGTCGTCATTGTTCTCATTTCTGCCCTCATTCCCATCGTCTTGACCTTCGTAAACTTCTTCCATCTTCGACATTGATCGATTCATTTGATGCTCCAACTTGTAATTACTGGCATGATCCAACGCTCGATCTCCTTCTTTCGGTTTTTACGCTGGGGCTTGAGAGTTTTTGTTTGCATCGGTCAAGCTGCTCGTTGTTTCTAGAGTTCACAAATGCTTGAAGTTTCGTTTGAGCCACCTACTGGAGATGCCGCTTCTCCTTCTTCCGCTTCATCATCGTCTTCTTCTTCTTCACCTAGTCTCATTTCAAGTTTTGGTTCAAATCTGATACTTACAGAAACTATCAAAATGCTTCGTTCGAACCTACAACCCTAGTTAGAATTCCTTTTTTTATTTTTGGGTTATTACAATCTCTCTACCTTATAAAAATTTTTTCCTCAAAATTTTAATATCATTACTTTGATTATGATTATATAACTTATTCTAATTTTCTTAAATTTCATATTAAGGTTTTACATTAATTATCCTATTAATTCTTTCGATAAGTTCATTATTAAATTCTAAACTTTAATCTGATACCATTTTTGTTATCATCTATCTCAGGGTTTGGAATTAATTAAGACAGGTACAGATGATCAGGCCGTGGAAAACTAATTTTTCTATATTTATTTTCTATAACTAATATTTAACAAATAAATGATTCACTATAAAAAAGAGATTAAATACAAACAATTATAATTTACCTTAGGTTAGGTTATCCACATCTTCTATAAATATTTTCTTTTATTTTGATCATTTTTTAATGAAATTATTAAACATGTAATATTAATTTAAAACAATAGTAAGCTAAAAATGACAGTGAGTACACTTACTTCTAAATTATAACAACATAACGAAAATAAAATAATATGTATGTTAGTTAAACTTTTAGTAAATCAATATAAAAGAATTTGAGAATTTATGAATATGATCGATCATGATATTTGATAACATTCAATGTATTTTACTATATCAATAACATGTCGATATTATTTTGTACAGGAACACCGTTTAAAATTGTACCATTTAATACACATCAATATTCTTATTCTTTTTCATTTAGGTGCATGAGCAACTTAGTGTTCTTCCGCTATTACTATAAATGGGTGAACTCCATTATAACCAAGCATGCAAATGGAAGTATACTATAAATTAATCATTTTATTCTAAATTTCATCCAATATCGTTCTTTTATAATAGACATACATAATAAATAAATATAACTATGCAAATCATTCACATTACTTTCTATATAATTATTTTGAATAATAAGACAAAATAATCATATTCTATTTGTAGTATCAATGTATTTTGACTAATGCCATTCTATGCGATTGATTTAGAAGAAATACAATATTATTACCATAATTTAAAAGTAAAAGTACTCACCTCGCCTTAATCCTTCAAGCACTCTTAATCTGTCTCTAATATTTAGCTGTCTATAATATAGAATATGTATTTTAAGCATATTATTTAATTATGTTTAATTAATCTTTAATTAATTATGTTATCTTAATTGTTAGTTAGAATATTTAATTTTAAGTATTCGTTCCACTTCAATTTGATTATCAACGCGACAACTTTAATCAATATCCACGATTTGTAATAAATTTTTATTCAATATCCAATTAATGTCCACTATAAATTAAAGTATATACCTTATTTGGCTTCTGAAGACCGGTTTAGCTTGCCATTGCTAAATGCTTGTTCGGCTGCTGCTCATGCTCTGCTTTGCTCCGATTCTGGCATGACAAACTCGTCTCATTGCCTAGTTGTATGTTTTCACTTGTTCAAGCTCGAAGACTGCTACTCAAGTGTGGGGTTGCTCATCTCTTATTCACCCAATCAAACATCTCCCGTGTTCAATTTCAGCACAAGGCTCATTCGCACTTCTATCTCGATTCAACGACTTTGCTGCAAAGCTCTTGTGTGCGATCAACACTAAGCCCTATGTCTTCTCTGCCTCCATCTTCTCAGGAAGTCAAAGTCATTCGTCTATGAAAGGGGTTTGCGGTTAGTCATCGTCATTCTCTTTTCTGTACTAGTTTTTGACGTCTTTACCATCGTAGATATCACTTGTCTTTGGCTTCGATCAATTCATTTGATCTTCGACCTGCAATTACTGGCATGATCCTGCGCTCGATGTTCTTCCTTCAATTTGCACGCTAGGGTTGGAGAGCTTCTGTTTGCGTTGATCGAGCTGCTCGTTGTTTCTAGAGCTCACAAACGTTCGAAGAATTATCTCGCTCGAGACCCTTGTTTGATATATTGCTTCTTCTTTTCTTTTTCTTTTTTGCCTCGCCTCGTCTCTCTTTCATGCTTTCTATTTCCTTCCTCCGTTTCAAATAAGATATTTGATACTTAAATAAACTGTCAAAATGCTTTGTTCGAACCAGCACAACCAGTTAGAATTTATTTATTTATTTATTTTTCAGTTATTACATTTACAATCTTTAATACTACTATTTTTATTATAAATAATGTGTCTGCACTTATAGCTTATTCTATAACTGATTTTGTTATAACCCATTCTCTATATGTGCATAACCAATATCAACAGGCTATGAATTTCTTTGCTGGCTTGTTACTCTTGCTGATGCCCGAGGAAAATGCATTCTGGTAGGTCCCAAGAACAAAGCCGAATGCCTTTTTGATTGCTTGAGATGAATGATTTGTAAAGCACCCAAATTTCCTGTTCAAAATGAATGTGTTACTCTAACAACTCCTTGATAGTAGAGTCTATATTATTATTTCTAAGATTTGGTGGAATCCATCAGGACTTTGGTGGGCATTATGGATGATTATTTTGAAGGATACTACTCCGAGGAAATGATTGAATCTCAGGTAATTCTTTTCACGTTTTGGATCAATATTATCTGTGGCATTCATATTTCATTATTTTATCTTCTTTTGAAATGTTTCTCTTGTTGTGGTTATAGCACAACTAGCTGCATGAATATTTACCGACTTATGTCCCAAATTACCCTTTCAAGCATCTTCATTTTGAAACCCTTTACTTCAGGTGGATCAGCTTGTTTTAGAGGATATAATTCGTGAAAGATTCCCAAAACTTGGTTGCTACCTCACTTCACATTTGTATTGTTTTTATCTCATTAATGTATAATGCTGTAAAATTATTTGTCTTCAATTTGCAGTTAATCATTTAGACTCCCTGGGGGTACAAGTGGCATGGGTGACTGGACCTTGGTTCCTTTCAATTTTTTTAAATGTGATTCCCTGGGAAAGTGGTCAGGTTTTACTTCTCTCATAATTTAGTTTTCTTATAAAATTGCTGTATGTCTTAACTTCTGTATCCATTTGTAATTATTTCCCTTAATATTCCACTTAATATCCAATACTACTTTTTTCGATGGCTCTTTTTTATTACTTCTCAAGGCTATATGCTATAATAATGTTATCCGTGTTAATCAAATCTTTTTTGATATGGTTCAATAACTCCAGCTCTTCGTGTTTGGGATGTGCTTCTTTTTGATGGAAATCGTGTGATGTTGTTCCATACGGCTCTTGCATTACTGGAGTTATATGGTACTGTTAAATCTGCTTAATTTTGTTGCCTTCGTTTGTATCCAACTTTAGTCTGTTATTATAGTTAAACTGTTGTATTTTTTTCATGTGCTTCATAGGTTCTTCATTGGTGACTACAAAGGATGCAGGAGACGCAATAATGTTACTTCAGTCACTTGCTGGTTCAACTTTTGACAGCAGTCAGCTTGTTCTGACAGCTTGTATAGGTTTTCAGTCGGTTAATGAAGTAAAATTGCAGGAGCTTAGGGAGAAATATAGGCCTGAAGTTGTTGATGCTATGAAAGAGCGGTCAAGTGGTCTCAAAGATTCTAAATGTTTAGCTTCTCAGCTATATAGCTTTAAATATGATCTTGGTTCCCTGCCTATAGAAGGACTATGCAACCAACATATAGTTGGGAATGAACCAAAGCTAGAAGAATTAAGTAGGGGTGATGCCGAGTTAGATCTCAAGGAGCAGGTAAATTTTATGATGTTTTGGCAGCGTGTGCAATTACGTTGTGGCAGTGACTACGTTTATGCTGTTAGTTTGTTTTTGAATGACAATAGGTAATACAAACTGCTTAAATTTCTTTATTTTGAAATGACTGTTGAACATGAAAGTAGTAAAGCGCAATGAGTTCTACAAGTCTATCATTTCCATGCTACTTGACCTAGGATGATTCTGGAGGATCCCAATGTTATTTATTTTATGGATTTTTAGGAGCATTCAAAGTTGATTTAGATTATACTAGAAAAGTGATGATTTTCTACAAGGTCCCAAGAGTTTCTTGATGATATTGAACCAATTTCAATTCCAAAATAGTCCATGGAAGGGATGCATCAAGCTAAGGAATTTTCAAATTTCAAATTGTTCAAAGAAAACCTGTATAGTGGAGTCCAGCTACAGTAGAGCAACTAAATCCTATCCTAATGTAGGGAACAATCATCTAAATTGAAAAATTCAATGGTTTTTAAACATGTTGCTTTATTTATTAGTTTTTTTTGTGTAAAAGATAGTTTTGTGCCTTTCGGCATATTTCTAGTTTGTAGGCACTTTCTAGCAACGTTTGAGAAGTTAGTTCTCATCTTATAGTTACTTGAAATTTTAATATTATTTTTGATATTTCCTTGAATCTCTATAGATAGAGATCAATTGCAGTTATTGGAGAAGTTTGAAAATGCATGAATGAACGGTTTTTTGATCCCAACCTCTTACATATTTAATGGTAGTGATAAATGCCTGGATGGATGGTGAGTCATTCAGACTAAAGCACTAATTTTAGCCGTGCTTTCTTCTTTTTCCCTCCAGAGATCAAAAACTAAATTTTATAGGTTTAATTGCCTTTAGTTGATAAATGCCTGGATGGATGGTGAGTCATTCAGACCAAAGCACTAATTTTAGCTGTGCTTTCTTCTTTTTCCCTCCAGAGATTAAAAACTAAATTTTATAGGTTTAATTGCCTTTAGCGAAGCTTTACAATATTTTAAAGTTAAACTGATATTGAATACTGTTTATTTAGAGTAGACTTATGATGGTATGTCATTTTTGTATGTAAAACGTCTTAAGCTTTAAGTTATTAAATTTAAACTCAACCTGAGATCTAGAAGAAATTGTCATGACTCGGCTCTATGGCTTATCAAGACTGGAATGGACGGTGGCAGTAAAAATAGAAGTTAACTACTATCTCCTAGTCTAATAGTAAAAAAAGAGCCATAAAATATTAAAATTAAAGCCACTAATAAAATGCTTTAGCTTGCTCTATTGTTGCTTCATCTATGATAAACAATATCTTGTTTTTCACTCATTAATTGCCTGATTTATAACAACATAATGAGTTTTCAAAATAAATCCAGTGGAATAATTGTAACCATAAATCATAGTATTCAATAAATAAAAATACCGTGTATGCTAGTTATTAAGTTACGAAATGTATTATATGATGTACTAAATCTATAAACGACAGTATATAAGACGTGGCCGATGGGTGGGCCTAGCTTGGCATGGGCTGGGCTTATTCGGGCTTTGACTAAGTCAAAGCGACCTCAGGCCGGGCCGAGCTGCAAAATTTTAATTTGTTCATTGTAAAGCCAACCCATTTTAAGCGGGTTTTTGGCGAGCCCGATGTCCTTAGGGAGATAGTTACAATATTTTAATTTTTTACTTTTCTTTTAGATGTAAAATTTTAAATCTCAGAAATTGTTGTAAATTAAAATTTTGTGAAATAGAATGTCTATTTTTTGCTTTGTATGATTTTATTTAAGAAAAAAAACTATTTAGATAGATTTTTCTCCGTCCAACCATCCGTTAACAACTTGTATTACAAACTTTTGGGTGGCTTTTTGACAATGTCGGCTCTTAGCATGGAGTAGATTATTGAGATACTAGTACGGTTGATGTTTCATAGATCCCAAAGCTTGTGAAATCTCTGAAATCACCACTATTACTAAAGGGATAGAACGTATTGAAGGATATAACTATGCTCCTAGATTTAGTGGATGTATGAAATGAGATTTCTATATTGAGGATGAATTCAGTTTATCAGTCCTAAATATTTTTAAGAATTATTCAATCATATGCCTTAACCCATTCTTTTTGAGGCAATAATCAAAGTTTTCTTCAATTGTTAGATCTATAGAGCTTTATACATTGTATTTCTCAGTAATCTCTTTTTTTGTTGGGCACCTTTTTTTTTGAAGGATAAATAAAAAACACAATACTTAATAGGGTAAATTGCAGGGTAAAATAAAAAACACAATACATAATAAGGTAAATTGAAGCTCTCATAAAAAACTTCACTAAGAGAAAGCCACCAAGCTACAAACTTATTGTGCAACCAAATAGCATGATTTTGTTTATTTTTTGAAAATCATTAGGGTTACAAGTAGCTTTTTTATGTAGAACTACAATCAAGAAATACATGGAATACTCCTACTCTACCATGTGGGGGTGGCATGCATAGAAGATTTTTGACCAACTTCTTATAATTTTCACATTTCTTAATTACAGGGGTTCGGCCAAGAAAAGTAGTAGGTTGAGTGGCACTGTGAATGCTCTTTGATCCCGTCTTCTTAAGGAAGGGCTGACCAAGGAAAAAAAAAAAAAACGTAGCAAGAGTTTTCTTGATCGATATTGTTCTTTGTATACTTTCTAGAAGGGAAAAGGCCGACAATGCAAAGAAAGGAGAATTGCTCCATTGGTATAGATTTGCTTTACCTTTCCTTGGAAAAGAGAGAGGGTCAGCATGGCCTGAAAGTGCTATTGAGTAGGAGTGCTAAGCTTAGGAATGACCACCTTTTTTTTTAACTTTCTAAAATAAGGAATGCCCAATTGCATGCTTGAAGATGGGTTCATGGTCTACATCAAAGTCATGCTTAATTTATTTTTTTAAATCTACAATGAAACAAACATTAATAACAAAATATTCATTTGACAAAATTTTTTTGGTTACAAAATCATTTAACCTATGAAAACAATCATTTTCTTAAAGGTCTTAAATGATCATACAATTAAACTCTATAGTATAAGAATGGTAATTGTTATTCTTTATATTTATTTTTAATTTTATCTCACGTAGCTGTTGTTTTAGCAACAACACTTAAGCAAAATATTTGAGCAAATTCCACAATTTTTTTATTAAATATACACTGTTGTTTTGTATATCGGCCAATAGGGACCTAATTTTGGGCCCTCTCTGCCAATTTTGTACTCCATTTTTTGGTAATCAATACAAGTACCTTTGCTTTATATTTATATATATATATATATATATATA
>NW_018164547.1:1355627-1368948 GCF_001263595.1 Phalaenopsis equestris | reverse complement strand
GTTCATGAGTAAAATGAATCAAGCAATATGTAGTTCAAGCTTGTTCATTTATTAATTTTTTAATTAAAAATGTGGTCAATGTTGTTTGATTAGTTAGTTAAATGATCTTCAATGGGCTCTAATTGAATTGGGCCACGATTAGCGTGCTGAACGTTTTGGTTCATTGACAGTCTTATTCGCACGATATAATGTCCCTATTCACTAAGACATTGTGGTATAATCTTAAATGCTGGTGTTAAATTTGATGTAGGGCACCTTAGGGGCCATTTAATATTACTTTTTATTTTTATTTTTTTAATTTTTATTCTGTTTTTATTTTGATATGAAATACAAATATATGTTATTTTTATTTTTATGGAACATCACATAAATCGATTTATCTAGCAATGGCGGTGGCCATGATATAATGATGGTGGTGGTGGCCATGAATATCACATAAGTTGATTTATGCAGCAATGGTAGTGACGATGGCCATGATATATGATGGTGGTGACCAATGGTGGTGGTTGACGGGCTCCATGATATAATGATGGTGGTGGTGGCCATGAATATTACATAAGTTGATTTATGCAGCAATGGTGGTGACGATGGCCATGATATATGATGCTGGTGACCAATGGTGGTGGTTGACGGGCTAGTGACTACCTGCGATGTTAATGGTTAGCATTAGCGGCGGTTGGGCAACCAGAGTGACCTACGTTTATGAGAGCAACGACGATGGGGTTGGTGGCGACGACGATGACGACGGTGATGACGAAGGCGATGGTAGCTTTGGTGGTAGTAGCGATAGTGGCTGTGGTGTCCTTGACATAGGATGCTTGATAGTTCATGTTTTGTTAAAAGTTATTTTTAGCATTTTTAAAAATAAATTGATTTTTTTAGAAGTAAAAATAAAAATTGTTACAAATTATGAACTAATTATATTCTTAAAAGCAAAATGATTAAGTGATGCAAGCATGGCTAAATGGTTAGGTTTTCTATACTAGATCCATGATCATTATTTTTCTCCCAATTATTTTCAATATGTTTTATCAATCTTTATTTTTCTCCTAATTATTTTCAATATGCTTTACAATCTTTATTTTTCATACATCTCTATAGGTTGTCGCTTGACATGTAAACATGTTCTTTGTTGATTCTTTTGAGTGATCTGTATCTTTTTTTTTCTTAGTTGTATATTTGTCCTTAATCTTCTATTACTACTTTTTTTTTACAAAGCTAAGGGTTTATTTTTTATCTTCCGTAATAAACCACTTAGTCTATTTTTAATCCTTTTATCTTCAATAATTTTTATAATATAATCATTCCTTAATTTATTCATCATAGGTTCACCACTCTTCCAACTTATATTCTTATTTATGAAATTCTACTTGGATATCGAAGAATTCCTTTCTCAGCACAACACTTGGATACATACAACATTGTTGGTTTAATTATGTGTCTATAGATTGATCTCTAGTTCTTTCTAATATTCTATTATCACATGTAGTCTCGAAATGCTTCTCCATTTTAACCGTTGCCTAAACTCTAAAAGTTATATACTGATATAAATTTCTATTTTTGGTGTAATAGATTTAAAATACTTTTATCATTATTAGGTATCATTTTATCTTTTAATATTATTTATTATTATTATTAATATCACATCAATTAATATTTTGTATCATATACTCAGTTTTTAATCTACTGATTCTAAACTCTTTATCTCGTCATTTTCTCCATTATTTTGAATCTACTTATTTTAATGAATGTCTCACTCATTATAAATATTTTATTTTATTTGCAAAAGGCATACACCAAGAAACGTCACTTCGAATATCGTTTGTAAGCATCTTCTTGACCAATATTACAAGTTATGAATTTCATGTTGATCCTTGATGAGATTCTATTATAATTTGCATTTTTTTATCTCTTTTAAGTATTATCTAGTGTTTATCATACATATTTTTAATAACTTCATCATACCTTTAACACGAACTTTTCTACCTTATTGCTTAATAAAGCAATTCTTATAGTACTCAATTATATTCATCTATAAGCTTAATAACGTTTAATAAATTTTTACCTCCAATATCTTAGCCCACCTTTCTTCTGAAATATCAATGGTTCGCTTTATGAAATTCCAATCTAAGCTTTAACTCTTTATATATTTTCCAATCCTTTTTAATTGATCCAATTTGTTTTTCAGTTGTATTCTACCATATTCACTTCCAATGCTTTCCTTAAATTTTTTGATAATATTTTGCCATTCTTCTTTGTTAAATTAGGTGGTTGGTCAATGTCCCAATTCCACCTCATTTTGACAGAGATCGCAAAAGATTAATTTCACATCTTTATTCCACATAGTAGACGATCAAATTTTTTGTCTTACCCATCACCACTACTACCATGAAAAGAATTAATCAACATATATTTTTACAAACAATAAGTTTAATTCATCAAAACATAAACTACCATCTGAAAGCCCACAACTAGCAAGATGATAGAAAATATACATATGAAATCTATCCGAATAGTATGTCCTGAGACAACTCTTTTTTCCAAAACTCAAATGTAACTAGCTCCATATTTTTCAATTGTGTCAATTCAGAGCATTTTCATACATACAATGAAGGGATCCTTTTAAAATTTTATTAGAACGAAACCGCAGATTGCATGTGAGCGACGACGGTGTAAAGAGGACATTGCGTTTAATTAAACACACCCACGCCGCGAATGGCAGTTGATAAAGCTCAATAGAATGACAAAATAATTTTGAAAAATGTCTCCGCATATGTATAATAATCACATTAAGTGGATCATCTTGAACTCATGTTTTAAAAAATCATGTACCACTTACACATCTACATATATTCATTTGTTCATTTTTTATTATATTTGTAAATATGCATGAATTTGATGGCATGTGCATATTTCACTCCTTTTTATAACCACCCATGAACCTGGAAAGAGAAGTAGAATGACTCCTACCAACTTATACATAACCAAATAAACAACTATTTTTTCACCAAACTTTGGCATTTGCTTCATTAATGATGTTTTAATTTGCAGTTGAATTCAACCATATAGATCCCACTTGGAAACTCATTAAATGAGAAAAAAATCAAATAATGTAATTAATGTGTTCATCCAAATTTCTCAAATTTTTAATGACATAGGCTCTTCTTGATCAACACGAATACACAATAAATTAACAAAGATTGATATGAACTTGCCAAAACTAATCAATGTCATGAACCCATGATAAACTCCTCAAAATTTAAGAGAGTATTTACCAAAGCTCAAGCCTATTTATCCAAGCTCAAGAACTACTTGCCAAGCATCAAAACGCTAGATGAGTTCTTTTTAGCAATTCATAAATAAGTTCAAGTACTTAAGCCTAATAAAATCAGGCTACAAGTCTCACCCTTTTATTACAAGTAAAAAATTAATCAAATAATTTCATAGTAAAAATGAAAGCTTCTCCTTTCATCGTAAAATTTTGCACGTAACCCCATATCACAAAGAGCAACCCCAAAATTCATTGATCACAGACAGAGGCCGTAAACAACAAAGAGCAACTCACCAAATTAGATTCATCAAACACATAAATTAGGTTCCTCCCATTCATTAAACAACAAGCCACATAGTTATTCACTAAAATTCAATGAGCTTATACAGAGCAACGCAACTGAGACAGAGAGCGACCCACCCGAGACAGAGAAAAAACCGTAATGAGAAACCGACCCAACATAGAGAGCAAATCATAAAGAGCAACCCCACCGACACAAAAACAACAAACCGCACAGATCAAAGTCGTAAAAAAAAATTTCTCTAGACGAATTTTCTGAGAAAACAAAGGCCATCACAGAATAAACAAATGTCATTTTTCTTATATAGCAAATTCTCAAAATAACTTCATAGAAAAATGAATTGAAGGCAATAAGGTGTCTTTGCAAACCACGAACCGTAAAAAACAAAGCCACTGAGATAGAGACCACAAACCACAGAGAAAAGCCTTTAAATTCAAAGGATAGAAGTTGCAAACAAAGGAAAGTAAGGAGGAAAAATCCTAGGCAGCAAACCGAAGGAGGATCACTCGAATAGATACGCGATGCGGGGCAGCTTGGTAATATCGCAGGAACAAAAATACGAAATGCGGGTCGTAGACGACATCACATAACCTCAATTGCTTTTAAATAAAGTCAACTACGCCGCAAAAAACAAACGCACACCAAAGTGCATTTTCGTGCCGCGACGCAGCAAATAAGCTGCCTCGAATACACGCAAATTGATTGTTTGGAATTGATATAAATTTTTTAAGTATGCTCCTTTCTTCTTTCTTGTAGAATCATTTAATGATTTTTAATTACTTTTTAGTAAGCAAAATTTTGATTGTACCCATTATTCTTTAATATTGGTACTAAAATATTTTCAATCATTTGACATTTTCTTAAATGTCCTATATTTCTTCCAAATCTCAAGACACATCTCATTTATATTAGAAGACTTAATTGTATGCATGATTAGGTTGTCGTGTGATGGTCACAATTATGATGCTACAAATCTCGCGTATGTTTACATAAACTCACCCACACCGGAGAAACTAAACACATACCAAAGTGTATTTTCGTGCCGCGCCGCAACAAATAAGCTGCTCCGAACACACACCCTAAATTGATTGTTTGAAATTGATATAAATATTTTAAGACTATGCTCCATTCTTCTTTCTTGTAGATTCATTTAATGATTAGAAAGTTTAATCATTTCTTAGTAAGCAAAATTTTGATTGTATCCAATACGTTAATATTGGCACTAAAATATTTTTCAGTCATTTGGCCTTTTCTTAATCCCCAAAATTTTATTGTAAAGATTTGTTAACTTAACCACTATAATATCCTGTACCACTTTCCAAATCTCAATACACATCCCATTTATATCAGAAGCCTTAATTGTATGCATTATTAGGTTGTAGTGTGATGGTCATAAGTATGATGCCGCAAAGCTAGTTGACATGCCATGAGATACCGAATTATCTAAGCGTGCTCACTGTTATTGCAGAAAGAGATGTTCTCGGCTTCTTACGATGTGATGTATGTGGAATTCGCCCGATTTGGGCAAATTCCAAATGTAATCAAGCTGAATGAAAAGAAGAATTTTAAATATATCAACAAAATTAATTTGAATTTATTTTTCATCCATCCAATGAACTTAAATGTTTAAACCCTTGTATTTCATTTACTCTATTCTCAAAATACTCCAAACCAAATAATCCCTTAGTAGGAAGCCCTTTTATTCACGGCTGCACTTTGGGAGTTACCTAAGTATTTAATAAAGTACGAGCTCGCTATTACAAATGTGAAATTAAGCATATTTTCTATCACTCTATTTCTTTTTTTTATTTTATAATTGTCAAGAATCTTCTCATATTACAACCTGTTCGAACATATATTTCATTTAAATCACCTCCAATAGCTCTTCCTCATGTGCTGTAGTGGTTCATCTATCTCTTTCAGAAGTTGTAGATCTAATAAGCAATGGAAAAAAATCATAGAGTACAATCTTTTAATCTTTTGGCAATAATTACTTTTGATTAAAAAAAATCAGTTTCGACAAGATTTATGATATATTATAAATTAATGACCAGCCTTAAGCATATGAACAAAGAAAAAGCTTCCTTATTAATATTGACTATTTTATTTTAATGTGTCCGATGAAAAACCTGTTCTCATGTATTCCTCTCTGTCCAAATTAAAATTATAGCTGAGTATGTGGCGTAATATCGGACAAACATATGTGATTAATTATCCACAGAAGCCCGTTTTTACTAACTTTTGGTAGTCACTTGCGTAGGTTGGGGGCAAGCAATACTGTGCCCTCACTTGAAGTGAGAAAGTAGCACATAGTTTTGCTTTACGACATTTTTGAAATCCTGTTTTCAGCATTTTTCAGCATCAATTTAGCAACATTTGGATATACTGCCGCGATAGCTTTTGTTGAGATGAGTAAAATAACTAGTTTGTTAATTAACATTGTTTTTACTACTTAGGTGCTATTAATGTTGAAAATAGTTCTAGATGGACTTAAATCTGTATTACTTTGACATTAATAGGAACTACTGATGTACTATAGCCTTACATTTTATACAATTTGTTTCGGTTGAAATGCTTCACTACCTTGTTATACCATTATTGAAAGATATTATAATTTTGACATGCCTAGCTATGGTTGCTACTGTTATGTTTTTTACTAAATTTAATAGAAGAACTTTTTACTAGGTAAAGTGGCTGAAGGCTGAGGTGTTCAGGTTATTGAAGGAAAAAAGATGCGCATCTCTCAGGTTGGTCCGTTCTAGTGTCATGCTCTCTCACCTTTTATGTCCATAATTGTTTATATATGTGCATGAATGGATGCTACCTGCATCATTTTTTGCTTGTGTGATGAATCAATTTGTTTATTGTGTGTGCATGCTATCATGCATTACCAGCCATGTCGACTAGTTGAATTAATTTATGTATCTCATTATGTGAGTAAAGAAACACCTAGACATTGAGACCTAAAATCATCTTATGCAAGTGGTGTGAGCAGAGGCTCATACTTTGCGGAACTGGAAACAGTTATTTTTTTAATTAACATCATAAAAGCAACCTTACTGACCATTTCCCTGCATAACTTAAACCATTCATCTTTGAAAATACACAAATATCATGAATTGGATGCATTTCCTTGGAGGAGCTCTCTTCAAATGAATCCCACATAGTTCATCCTTTTTTCAGAAGTTATGACTTATATATCCCCAATTAGTGATGTTGAATGCACTCGTGTCCAATTACTGCATATATTCTGCTTAATAAAATGCCATCATATGCAAGGGGAAATTTTTTCATTTTGGATGAGACTACAGGTAAGATTGTATAATTAATTAAAGTATATAATTCCTTAATGATGCAAACAAACCTTCTATTTTTAAAGTGCTGTACTTCTTTATCAAATCAAAAAATATAATAAAAGAATATCATATGACTTGAGTAGATTCATGTTCTACCGTAGTAATTGTAAGATCCGGAAATTTTTTTTTCGACTCTCCGAATTGCGAGGCCTGTGCGCGGGAGTGCGAATTGTGCAAAATGCCACCCTAAGGCTCAGGAATGTCCTATAGGGAATCCCTTTTGGGTTTACTCACTTGTTTTCACCCTTCTAAATGCTAGAAGTCGATACCACCCACACCACACACTTGGAACCACAAAAGAGGACGGAAATAGGTCGAACTAAAACGAGGCGGGCACCACTTCTAAGGCTCTAAGATAATCGCAGGAAGACCCCTAAGGCTAGATCCTAACTCCTACAAGAAATACTAGACCTCATGAAAATTGAGGTCAACATAGCATGACCTATAGAGACCCGAAACTCCCATCTTTTCCTCCTTCCGTTCGCTCCTACGAATTAGAGCTAGCTAGGAAGACAACAACGGTAGCATGACCTATAGAGACCCGAAACTCCCATTTTTTCCTCCTTCCGTTCGCTCCTACGAAAAATCCTCGAGGAGTGCAATTTATGTTATAATTTTAACATTCTTCTCATAGAACATAATGATCACCGAAATGCTTGTGAACAGAGAGTATAGAAGAATAATAATATTACATAAAATGGGTGCAAAAAAAAAAAAAAAAAATTGCTGCCATCCACGCTCATGAAATCGTTTTTTCTTATGAGAGATTCATCCGCCAATTTAGACTAAGTCCTGTATTTTGTAGCTACATACAATGGTACTCACATGCTAACAAAAAAATATCAAAATTTTAAAAAATTAAATTTACAAGAATGTTAAGAAAAACAAACAAAAAGACACATTTGCATAAAGATGTCATAAATTGCTAGTGTGTCTAGATTCATGCGAATGCATTGAAAAAGAAGTGAATGCACAATACATGTTATAAAATGCATCAATTATATGACTCAACTCAAATATGTAATTTTGACTCGATCAATTTGGCTTACAAGTTGACTACCCAAGTTCAAACTCGTTGGACTCCAGTCATTCAAAGGGTCCTGAATGTTGCAATTTGGGCCTCCTTTCCCGTGATGGAAGCTCATAAGCCTTGAACTAATGAAGTGTTCTCGTCATAACGTCTATGTTGATTTGTCTTCAATAAATGAAACTATCAAATTTGACCTCATATTAACTAAAAAAAGCAAGTCAGTATACTTCAGGCTTTTCAATGGATATATGCTCCGCCCCTCTTTAACTGAGATCATCCGCCTGGCACATTGCTATTAAGCTCACCAAATTAAAATTAAACTTTCAGTCCTTTTTTATTAAAGGGCAAGGTCTTGAGATCTAACTATTTAGGCAACTCACAAAATAAAGTTAGCAAGCTCAATCCTACTTAGATTTAGGAATTCTAATGGATGCATGCCCCATCTCTCTCAAATATATTGGACTGACACAAAGTTGTCACGGTCATTTAATTAAAGTTAAACCTTTTGGGTCATCTTGCCTATCGGGCAAATTAGCAAAACAATCTCTTGGACAACTCATAAATAGTGTCATAGGCTAGGTCTTAGGTAGATTTGGAGTTTAGAATAAATATATGGCCTCTTTCTCCCAAATTCTTCAGTATGGCACAAAGCCATCAAATCCTTAAAAAAAAAAATTGGTTAAACTAAAATTAATTTATCTCATGAAGAATAAAGTCGTAATTTAGGTTAGTTTGATATTTTTCCTGAGCGAATAACATCACTACGTTTAACCTTGATCCCAAATTTTGTGTTATTCTCTTTTTTTCTCCCAATCAATTAATTAGTAAGGGGTTATTCATTATATGCAAATTATAATAATGGCCTAGCTTACGCTATATCAGGTATTGTTCTCTTTGCCTACCCCAATCATGTTAGGATGGCTATCATAGTTTTACCCTTCTTGGTGTAACTTCTTAGAAGATCACCAATTCTTGGAGTGCTCCATCATGGAATTCCCAATAAAGCGCCGCATATTACAATAAAAGGTGACTCATATTTTGATTTAACCTTTTACTTGTATAGCCCAATAAACTGTCCTCTTTTTCTGATATGAGATTTAGTTTATTTTTACCTGCTTTTCTCCTAATAGCTACCTTCCTAGAAACTTTTTTTGAATTATTCGGGCCTTTGCCTTGTTGATCACTCTGTCCTCTTTAGGATACCCTCTTTGGGTTCACATGGGATAGTTAGCCAACTTCTGTGTGGTGTGACACCAAATCACGCATCATAGTTGGACGATATCTCACATGGGTTGGGCAAGGTTCTTCTACAAGATTTCGTTAGGTTTATATGTTCTAGTCTAATGACAGGATAGGGCCAATAATTAAGGTGTGAATACCTCAAAGTGCTTGCAGGAAATATGTACGTGTGCGAGTAATTAGCCTTGGACATGAACTTAATAGTTGTTTTCGGAATTTTGAAAAAGTGAAAGCAATGGGATGCAGAGCAAAATTTTTTCTCAGGCAGCTTGATTTTTGTTTTTGTATGTGACTATGCTAAATTTTATGAAGTTTTTTGTGTGCATGTTGTGGAAGCTTGTGCTTCTTACCACCTCCAAATGAGCAAATTTTGGTTCTTTTTATTCTTCCAAAGAATTTGTACAAAAGCTGTAGCAAATTTGATTTTGCTAGCAGTCTGCATCATGGAAAAGAAAACTCACCTTTCCTTTCTTGCTCTACTTATCTTATTTGCTATATGATTTTAAAGCTGAGCAAATTCTTTGACATTTTCTGCTAGTTTAACTTGTTAGCATTCTTAAGGTTTTTAAGGTTTGATTTTTGTTGATTTACTAAGTTATCCGCATCCACCATTGCCACCACATGCATAAACGCATTAGTATGATTAGAAAACCATGGAAGTGAAATTTGAAAATTTTGTGAGGCCATTTACATATATACCACCCAATTCCTATGTATTTACATATCAAACACATAAACTTTACTTTTTGCATTTTCACCGGCCATATCTTTGATACTACATAAAAGTTACCACCAACTTTAGATTTTAAAAAGTGTAATACACCTTTTCATAAGGTGGCATGCATGTAAAAATTGAAGTTTAGGTGTTAGATATGCAAATACATAAGGGTTGATTGGTATGTATTTAAATCTTCCATTTTTTTAATGTTTCTGGGATTCGATGAAGTTCTTTACTTGCGCAATAAAGCTTTTTTATGTTAAAATTTTTTGTATAATTATGTTATCATAAATTATCCTGCATTGGAGAGAGATTGGACTGCCACACAGAAAGCTATGTAATGGAGTTGTGTGCTGGCCCTTACGGTATATGCAGCCATTTTAGTTTTGCTGTGTGAATCATAATTCATTCTCTCCTTCTCTCTCTATATATATTTTTATTTGAGTGAGATCAACCTTGGGGTTTATTGATCATTCTGAGGCGATTTCCATGCTTTGATTTCTGAACCTGTCGTGTTAAGTCACCAACTTACTAGTAAGGTGTTAGAGCCTTGTTCTCAGACAATGTTATGCCCATATTTGATCTGAGTTTAGGTTAGTTGAAATTATCGGGCTAGATGTTGTTCATGTTTCATTTACTCAGCACTTCATTTCAGAGCAGAGGAGCTGGAAGCAGCTTTAATGGAGATGGTTAAGCAAGACAATAGGCGTATTTTGAGTGCAAAGGTATATTCTACTCAGAAAATTCTAAAGCCAAGTTGTTTTTACATTCTTCTCCGCAACATGTAAACATACATATAAACATACAGTTGTATTTTGAGTGCATACATATAAACATACAGTTGTTTTTGGTGTGAGGCCCAAATCCTTTTTTCATAATTTTATTCAGTAGAGAAGTTTATTGAATTGGTGGGATTATTTGGGTGGTTGCTGGTGATGATTAATAATATACTTTTACTATATCTACTGCTTTCCTTACTTCTTTCCTATATTGTTCTCCCGTCTGGTTCTGATCCTTTTGAAGTAAATAAGATGAGTGTGTTTAGTTCATGTTCATTCTAAAAAACAAATAGACAATTTATTTATAGTTACATGTACAAATTAAAGTATGACACTGGACTAGAAATTCATGATGCTACCAATTTTAGTTGTTCATTCCGTATTTGCTAGGGAAAAAAAGCAATACTTTACTTCAACATTAACTTGTTTTATGTTGCAAAGGGCTCGTTGTTTGTGTGTGGAGCAAATATATGTTGGGGGAGGATGCAGCCTTCCTACCCCTGCAAACCCGAAAATCCAACTTCTAAGTATAGCCCTGTGAAGTCTTTGGGCTTAGACATTGGAAGCTGTGGGAGCACGGCAACCTTCAAAGCCACACCCAAAAAAGGGCCCAAGAATAGGAACAGGACTGACACTGGAGCTACACAGGAGACTTGCGACTTCTGCTACAGTACCGCCAGCCTTGCTATTATTGTATTGTGACCTCAGAAAGTCTCCTACTTGGCTGACCGAACGGGGCCATGTTTTTGCATTAGAGTGGAGTCGGTCGGTATTCTTGGGCCACTCCTAGTTATCCTATTATTGTATATATACTTATGTAGGAGTCTAAGGTTAGGTTTTTCTTGAGTTTGTTCGAGATTGCCGCCAACTTCTCCATTTCCCTTCTCTTGGGCCACTCCTAGTTATCCTATTATTATATATATACTTCTATAGGAGTCTAAGGTTAGGTTTTTCTTGAGTTTGTTTGGGATTGCCGCCAACTTCTCCATTTCCCTTTGAGGGCCTGAGAGCTGTATCTGAGGGGTTGAATGGTGCTCCGGCTGTATCTCTCTCTCTCTCTCTCTCTCGGTATTGATTACTCTCTCTCTCTCTCTCTCTCTCTCTCTCTCGGTATTGATTTACGTCCCCATCCCCTTCAAATCTTCCCCATGACGCTCCTAGCCGCCGTTTATCGCTGGCTGCACCCACCCTTGAACAGTACTCATTTGCTATTTTTCACTGCAGTTTTACAATTCCAATCCTTGTTGTTGCCACTGACCCGGACAGCCTCCGCTTGCTGTCCTTTAGGCCCCTACTTCGCCCCCTTCGTTGCTGCCGTCTTTCTCCACTTCTGCAGCTGCCCGAGATAGCAATCTTTGTTGTTAATCTTGCAGTGCATCTGCCCGCCACTTGCTTTTATCAAGCCAGCCTGCTGCCTCGTGGCCGCAGCCCCTTTCCCTTCACCGCCGTCATCCGGAAAACAACAAACCTGCTATTTTATTGTTGTCCCAATGTTGTTCCAGCCTCACCCACTGCACCTCGCAGCTCCGCTTGCCACCACACTTGTTGTTCTAGTCTCCCCAATTGATACTTACATCCCTTTTTGCTGTGTTGCCACTATTCCACACAGTCCCGCACCTTCCCTACCTTGCCGCCACCTTTACACACCCCTAACGGCTGCCACCACCACTCGAGATCCACCCTAGTAGTGTGTCGTGACGTTGTTATTTCCTACTTCAGTGTGTGTTTGGTTGTAACCACCTATTTGGCTTTTTCAGTAATAATATTTGCACTACCTATTACCACTTAGGTTAACTTTGGTATCTTTTGGTATCGGAGTTATTCTTACCCTATTACTATTCTAAAGTTTTTATCATCCACATTTACCCAATCTTTCTCCACCCAAAAATTTTCTTTCCTACCCTACATCACTCCTACCCACCTCTTTACACTTATCCACACACAAAATCAAATCACACCATTGAGGAGGCAATTGCCAAAACCTGATTAGAAGTTCACCATGAAACATATACAATGACAACTCCATTGAGTGCCACAACTGCTTAATGAAATTCCAGAAAGGACATGGGGGAAGGACACTTACGAGCGTGGCAACGAGATCTGAAAAGGAGAGGGGACGAAATACCTGAATCCCCTTTGTAAGGGCAATTTCAGTGGAAAAGAAGACAAAACCATAATGCTTTGAGATACTTTATTATAGGAGGTCATGAGATTAAGTGTATGTTTTAGATTTTAGAGATGAGAAATCTCTACTCTGAAAATTTGACCGTTGAGGAGGCAATTGCCAAAACCTGATTAGAAGTTCACCATGAAAGTGATACAATGATAACTCCTTCGAGTGCTATAATAGCTTGATGAAATTGCAGAATGGACATGGGGGGAGGTCACTTATGAGTATGGCAGCGAGATAGATTTTAGAGATGAGAAATCTCTACTCTGAAAATTTGACCGTTGAGGAGGCAATTGCCAAAACCTGATTAGAAGTTCACCATGAAAGTGGTACAATGATAACTCCTTCGAGTGCTATAATAGCTCGATGAAATTGCAGAATTGACATGGGGGGAGGTCACTTATGAGTATGCCAGCGAGATCTGAAGAGGAAAGGTGTAGGAATATCCCTTCCGTAG
>NW_018164547.1:1354472-1355527 GCF_001263595.1 Phalaenopsis equestris | reverse complement strand
TGAAGAGGAAAGGTGTAGGAATATCCCTTCCGTAGGGGTTGTTCTAGTGGAAAGAAAACAATACCATAATGCTCTGGGATACAATATTATAGGAGGTTGTGAGATAAAGTGCATGTTAGAGATTTTAGAGATGAAGAAACTTTACTCCGAAGATTTGACTTGACATAAATGAAAGCCAAGATTTTGAAGTAAATGTGGATTTGCTATATTTGACAACCACTTGGATCTGAACGAGCTCATCAAGTGACTCCAAAATGTGGAGTTTTTCTATGAGTTCCAGGACGACCACCAGACAGAATGGTGAAATCTGTCGCCAGCATATTAAAGAAGAGTGCATTGTTTTGATGAGAAAAATTGAAGCACCCACGCCAGCATGAGGGAAAAGAAAAGATCATTATCTGATCTATAAGATGAAATGAGAGATGCAGAGCCACTACCTACCAGTTCATTACAGTTCGTATGTTCCGGTCCCAACTTCAAAAGTGGAGAGAACAAGTGAAGCCATTTATTCTGGAGAACAGGTGAAGCCAACCAACATTCGTAAATCAGTCCCAGCCAGAAAGTGCGTTAAGTGTCACGGTTTTGGGCACACTGCAATATATTGCCCAAACAAGAGTACAATCTATTACTGTAAGAAAGAAGCTTTTGAAGAAATGAGTAATGATATAGTGAACACTGACGAAAGTGAAGACACAAAAGAGGAGTACAAGCATCCAACTGATGAGGGAAATATGCGCATAGGTCCGACTGAGCCCATGAGAGACTTCAATCAAATTAACAGTGGTTGTCCTAGACAATCTTGAGTTTGAGGAACTGACATCAGAGACAAGGCAACCCCATATTAGAGAAATTCTGACTTTTTAAAATATATAAGCTACTTCCTGGGTTGCCCCGATTGAGAGCGGTCTAACTTGTCAGAGGTAAGTTTTCGTTGCACCACTTATAGAAGAATATGGATTTCTTTAGTTATTAAAATCAGTTAACGATATACTCACCGATAGTTTAACGGTTTACCCACTGACAGATGATCAGACGGGATGGATGAACCACAATGT
>NW_018164547.1:1336080-1354372 GCF_001263595.1 Phalaenopsis equestris | reverse complement strand
TCTTCCTCCGCTGCTGCAGCTGCCCGAGACGACAATCTTTGTTGTTAATCCTTCAGTCCAGCCTCCCGTCACCTGTTTCCATCAGTCCAGCTTGCTGCCTCGTGGCCGTGGCCCTTTTCCCCTCGCTGCCTCATCTCAAAAACAGCAAACCTGCTGTTTTCTTAAGGGCCTTTGGCTGTTCCATCCTTCCCCACCGCAACTTGCTGCTCTGCTTGCCAGCACACTTGCAGTCCTTTCTGTCCCAATCTCATCAACCGAGATTTCCATCCCCTTTTACTGTATTGCCACTATTTCCCCGCTGTCTCGCACCATCCCTACCTTGCCGCCTGCCGCGTTTATTTCAAGCCCCTCACAGCCACCACCACCACTCGAAATCCACTCTAACAACGTGTCTTGCGTCGTGGTATTGCCACTTCAGTTTGTGTTTTGTTGTGACCGTTTATTTTACTTTTTCAGTAATAATTCTTGTTTATCTATTTTCATTTCAATTAACTCCGATATTAAAGGCAGATAGTTAATTGAAGCGAGCTGGCCATGGCTTAAACTCTAAAATTTCAATTTTGGCTAAAGTTAAGTTTTAATGAGTTGAAAATAATGGATTTTGAGTTGAAATTTCAACAGCTCTGGACCAAGCTTATATTAAAAAAAATCTTAGAAAATCCTTTATAGTACTCTTAATATTTTCTATTAAATTTTTGTATAGCATTATTATCTATGCATGAAATATAAATCTATTTAAATATTTTAATGTTTATAGTACATGTATGTATGTATTAGGTATTTGTGAAGAAACATATGCATGTATATATGTACATGTTCTGTGCTGATTTCAAGTTGAATCGAATTAATTTTGATGAAGTTCTCCTTGAGTTAAAACAAATCGCATTTGATTTTAAGTAACAGTCAAGCGATTTTTAAGCGGGTTCGAGATTCAAACAAAATTATCAGCTTTAAATGTAAGAAAGTTTGTATATGTTTTAAATCGTAAGTTCCATGACCTTCGGTGCATATATTTAACTAATAGGTTGAATACTTGGAGAAAGAGGTGTCTGAGCTGCATCAGGTTCTTAGTGACAAGCAGGAACGGGAGCGTGTCATGATTCAGGTCTTGTTACTATTTTTTGTCTTCTTTCCTTCCTTACTGGTAGTTCATAAAGATATCTTTAATCTGTTTTATTTATAACTTATCTACTTGTTCCTTGTGCAGGTCTTGATGAGGATGGAACAAGAACAGAAGGTTGCCGAAGATGCACGGATATCTGCTGAGCAAGGTGCCGCAGCTCAAAAATACGCGGCTCATGTTTTACAGGTTATTTCTTGTAATATCTATTTTTGTGAATTTATTTGTCACAAAGGTGTGAAGGGTTTACTATAGAATTAATCTTGTTATAGATAGGGATGTTATTAGTACAATTCAAGTTGGATGGCTGAAGTGGAGGAATGCATTAGGCCTATTGTGTGATAAAAAAGTACCGCTTAGTTTTAAAAGAGAGTTATTGTGTGATAGAAAAGTACCGCTTAGATTTAAAAGAGAAATTTTATAAGATGGTGGTGAGACATGCAATGCTTTATGTCGTAGAATGTTGGCCTTTAGAAGAGAAACATAAAATTAAGTGTTGCTGAGATAAGATTGCTTGGGTGGATGAGTGGCTTGACACTTAGAGACAAATGCGAAACGAATGTATTCGTGAAAGGATTGGTGTAGCTCCAATGACAGACAAGATTAGAGAGAGTCGTCTTAGATGGTTTGGTCACATTAAACGTCGACCATCTGATGATCTAGTTAGGAGATTAGATATTTTAGATTTGACTTATGTGAAGAAAGGCAGAAGTAAACCTAGAAAGACTTGAGCATATTGTATAAAAAATAATCTTAATCTATTAGAATAAAATAAAAATATCACGCTCAATAGGACACAATGAAAAAACATGATTCATGTGGCTGACCCCATTTAGTGGGATAAAGGCTTGTTGTTGTACCCTTTCTTCATTCCATAGTAAAATGATTGCTATTCCTGCAATAACTTTAGAAGGATTACATGGGTTGAAACTTGAAATTTCAAGACCATTCATGATTTTTTTTCCCTCAGTCTTTTAGTAATTTCAAGACCATTCATGATTTTTTTTCCCTCAGTTAGTCTTTTAGCTATCTTAGAAATTCATGGATTAGTTTGAAATATTGAAATGTTGGCTTAATCCTATGAAGCATTGACACAAACACGGGGACATAGACATGACACGATATGAGAACACAACATTGTTGAAAATATAGGACACGATATGTCATAGACACTTTTTTATATTTTATTGATTATTAATATAAAATATATATTTTTTCATTAGTTTTTATTAAAAATATCACAACACAAATCATGCATGAATAAAATTTAAATTCACAAATTTAATTTATATTATAAAACCTTATATTTATGAAAATGAATTTTTAAAATTAGATATAATATGTTTCAAAAGAATTTATCGAGCTTATAATCCAACTTATCTATTAAAATTTAAAAAATCCTATGATTACAAAGAAGAAATTACTAATGCCTGGATTCTAGAGGTGTCTTCAACATGATGAGAAATGGGGCGGTTTCGATTACCAGGAATAACTAAAGCTATACTTATATTTATAATTTTCTAATTTCCGTTTCTCATTTTCTCGAAATCGTGTTATACTATTGTCTGATGTCGTGTTGAGGTGTGTCCTCGGACGTGTTCGGGCCTAAAAAAAGTTCAAACATATATTTTGTAATGTCGGAGAAGTATGGAGGCGTGTCGGTGTCCAATACATGTCCGACATGAGTACATCACATTTTTAGAAGTGTCGGTGCTACATGGGCTTAATCTATTCAGCTGTATTCAATACTTTTATGGCTGGAAGGACATTTCAGAAGCATTGTGGAAGTGGCATATATTTACCTGGAGTTTTCCAACAATCATCCAGGATTTGTTCCCATAACTTTGCTGCTCTTAAATAAAGCACTTCTATTTATGGAATAAAATAGTTCTGGGGAGAATTCGGTTGGTTGGAACAATGATATCTGTAGTCGTAAACTGTGTACTTAAGCCAGAAAATTTGGGGCATATTTTCATGTAAGTATTAATATTTTGTTTGTTTGAAGGATATGCTACTGGGTTTTCTTAAGCCAGAAGTTTGTGGCTCAAAGAACACTGACAACCGTTTAACTGGAATAAACTTAGAGCAATTTGTTTGGCTTGCGTTTTCCAAATTACGTATAAATGAACAATGAGTAAGCTATCAACCTTTATAAGTAACTAAAAAATTATCTCCATGAATTATGGTTAGATCAGCTCCTTACATGCCATCGCAGATTCGTGCTAATGAAATTAAACTTCCTGAATTATAGATAAGTCGGCTCCTTGCATGCCACCTCATTAATCCGTTTTCTTATGAATGCCACCTCCTTGGTTTGTATAATTATGGGTCGAGGATGGAATAAAACTATAGTAATTTTATGGTATATTTTATGTATCAGAACCAATGAGCTAAAGCAGTCGTCAATTTTTCTTTTTAAAGATCTCTTGAGGATCTCCAAGGCACGGCTAGATGAACTAATGTTGGTTTGTTTCAAAAAAATTCTCATAAGTGATTATCTATAATTCAGGAAGATTTAAAGATCTCTATGAGGGTATGTTCTCAATTCGCTGACCCTTGGTGAGATTATTGCCCCCGACGTTCTTAGGCTGTCAGTAGTCCTATCTCGATTAGATTGACTAGCCTGTGAACTGCAGTACTTTACAAAATATTTAAAAAATAAAATAAAATCTCTTTTTCTTGTTAAAAAAAATTCTGCATAAAAAACTTAAACAACAGCTTTTGTATGAAAATCAAAATGTTTTTATGAAAACTTATAAAGGTCCATGATTAGTCATTTGGATCGAAGTTAAGGACTGTCCTCCGTAGATTGTCGGGTTAGTAGCTCTTGTACAAGGTCAGGAAACACACATTCCAGCTCCGAGCCCCCATCTTTACCGATGTTTTGTACCTAGTCTTGGTCTTCTATATGTGATCACGGATTTTGCTTTGTCTGTTCGTGTTGCGACTCGTTTTACTGTTTTTTACACAATAATTTCTGTTTTTCCTTTTTTTTCTGCAATTTATTTAAATTCCTTGCAAATTATATTATGCTTTATGAACTAATCATGCATCGACAACAGAAGCCCAAGTATGCATTTTATTTTATGCATTGTAATTCCTTTATTTACTTCACAATATTTCCTTTCCTGAACTTCTTTACTTTACATGCAAAATCAAAACAACAATAATAACAACGAAACCCAAAACATTGAAACATACTTGATAAAATTTTTTGATCCTTACATCTTAAGACTGCTACTTCAATAAGGAGCTTGCAACATATGCCGTGGGCAACACGACGAAGGTCTACAGAAGGACATATGGACATCTTCAAGGAGCAAATGAGTCTGTTTCTTAGTTTAAACGACAAGCCGACAACAAGCCATAGGACTTCGAGGTAGTCCGTCTAGCACGACGTAAATCCTCAACTTATCTTTAGGCTCCTATGAAACAATATTGCGCGACATAAGTCCTAACACGCCTTAGTTCCGAGGTTGTCATCGGGTACGACGTGAACCCTTCTATCTCTGTGGGTTATTTGCATAATCAGATATCATGCAAATATAAGTCAAAAAATAAAATTGGCAGGATTAAACACTTAAATAACACCGTCTCCAAAACGCAGCCCTCAGTAAGATAGTTTGGGAAGTCACTGAGGGTTCTCCTTAAGATCTGTGACGTTCTCTACCGTTTCCTTCATTCGACTCCTGAAAATAATTGTTCCTATTTGAACCACTCTCAATTGATTTTACATGTCCTACCATGAAAACCTAAACTTTGAATTCTTGAAGACTAATATCTTTGATCATTATCGAGAGTTTTCTCAAGTGATCTCAGTCAGTTGAGATGTAATTAACTATAGGGGTTTGCCTCTATAAGGAACTTGAAACCCAGGTAAAATAAACCCTACCTAATCTTTATATTAGATAGGGGAACTTGTCCGTCACACTCGTCAGAATACATAAAAGATTTGCAGACCAAACAAATGTCATAAATTTCTTGTTTTGCAGGATTGGATTTATTGCCGAGGTATACACATCTTTCGGGAATGTGTAGTATTCGCGATATCGGGCATGATTATGCAAACTACTAGACTAATGAGATCTGCTCGGTCTCATTTTTTAAAAAATTAAAACACCAATATTTTTAAAATTTAAAAAAAATTACATACCTTTTATATTAAATTAAATTTAAATAATCAAAATGTTGATCGACAGGGATATGATTTGGATCTTCAGATCTTTTAATCTTACAATTGTTCTCAATTTGATGCATATAAAATGACTAAAGATCTGTGGGAATATTTATGAAAAGTTGACAATCAAGGTATTGCAATTAAGTGTTTTCAATTGGAATATTAGATTGAATTACTTTGATGGAGTCCTCTCAACTTAGTATTAATTTTTCTGGCTTCAAAACTTATGATAAAAGTAGTTGATATAATATATTCAAGTATACCTTATGAATCTATTTTAGCAGTAAGAGAAGTTCATGAAGAAAGCAAAAACAATCAATTCTTAATGAAGCTTTGCCCCAAACTTGAGGCGATTATGCTTAGCTTGATGAATTGTTGCGACCCTTCTCTGATGCCAGAATTAATCTAAACCACAATAAGAAAAGCAATAATTATTATTGAAAAAGCCAATAGACGTTACAACCATATACGAAAACTGGAAAAAACAACAAGCAACACGACACACACATTGCTAGGGTGGTGGGGAGGCTGTAAGGGTTTGTACAGGTGGCAGCATGGCGGGTATGACTGGGAGTGCCTCTGAGTCATGAAACTTAAATTGTGTATCATATGTATAGATGACACATTCTTGCTACTTTCTTCATCAATGATGAGACTATATCTTTCTCTTAGTAGTGCAATGGGTGTAGAATGTATTGTGGCGAAACCACTGCTGCTCCCTCATAGCCTTAGCCTGAAGGACCTGTCGAACCACCAGCATCTCACCCTCATCTGATGGAAGCTGACGCTCTTGACCCTATTCTTTAGCTTCCTCTTCGTCACTCATTTCCTCCACTGCACCTTGCCCGATGAAGGACACAACTCAGCTCATCGGACAACTAAAAAAGATGTGTCGAAAACCATAGCATATGAAGCATATCCTGACTTGGAGAGTTGTGGGGGCGCTGCTTTTCTTAGATTTCATCTCACCCTGGGTAGCTCTATCATTTTCCTGACTTGATTTCTCAACTGTCATATGATGATCCTATTGATATTTTCAACTGTGGGTGACCGTCTGATGACGATGGATACCTGCTCTGCTATTGCTATCTCTCCACGTTTAGTGCTAATATATGAATGTCACTCAAAGACCAGTAAGACTGTAGCCGTTCTACTTTACCGTTAGAGGGCTTTAGGCCTCCTAAATACTTGGTTATCGCGTGCTCCTTTGACTTCGTCAGCTCACATTTCAACTCAAGATGCATAAACTCTGATGTATACTCTTCCACCGATAAGTCCCTCTGTTGTAGGTAGTGGAGCCTTAAGCAAAGATTCTGACAGTAGTGTGAGGGTAGGTACTTTCACTGCAATGTTCTCTTCATCTTCTTCCAAAGAGTAATTTTACTTCGTCCTTATTTAATTCTTTCCCTCTTTAGGCTCTCCCCCACAATGAGGTGCTCTTCTTCAACTTGATAGCATCTACTTACACTTTCGGTAATTTGACACCTTGTATTCAAAGACCATCTCGACGGTCTGCGACCACTCTATGAAATTATTCGGATTCATTCTCCCCTCAAAATCCGGTATGTCCACTTTTACTCTTGTGTCTATATTCTTCGACAAACACTTTACCTCTGTATTCCAACATACATTTCATCTATATATCCTCGAATAGACACTTCATTTCTACATCATTTAATAGACACGTTATCTCTCGACCTCCTCTGATACTGTATCCTAAAGCATTGTGGTTTGTTTTCTTCTCTATTGAAATCATCGCTACAAAAGGGATTCAGGTATTCCTCCTTCCTTTTCGGATCTCGCTATCGAAAACTCTCCATGGGTCATTTCCTCAATATCATCAAGCCGTTGTAGTACTCAGTGGAGCTGTCATTGTAACTCTTTCATGGTAAACCCTTGATCAGGCTTTGACAATTGCCTCCACGGTGACACAATTAGGGTTTGGGGGTGGGTAGGTGAAAAGCAGTGTGTAGGAGTAATGTAGGGTAGAAAAGAAAAAATTTGTGTGAAGATAAGACAGGATAGATGTTGATGCTAGGAACCCTAAGATAGGATTAGTGTTAGGCTAGTTTTGATACAGAATGATATTGGAGTTAACTCAAATTATAATAAGAAAGCAAATATTATTGCTGAAAAAGCTAATAGGCGCTTACAACCACACATGAGAATGGGAAATAACAAGCAACACGACACACACACCACTAAGGTGGTTATAGGGTGTAGATGGTGACTGTAAGGGCTTGGACAAGTGGCGGCAAGGCGATTAAGTGGAGCAGAGGTGCGGGACAGCAAGAAAGTAGTAGGTACTTGCTGTCCTGGATAGCCGCAAGAGGGTAAGTTGGCTAAATAAAGAAGAAACATCAGCTAGTGGCGGTTTTGGATGGTGGGAACAACTGCTAGTCTGCAGGGAAGTGGTTCCACTGAATGTAACAACAACAAGGTGGTATCGGAATGGTTTTGGGTGGTTGGAACAACATTGATACTAGAAATAATCCGAAAGTAAGAAAATACAATTATTATTGCTGAAATTTTGAAAGAAACAAAAGGGTTTATAAAATTGGAAATAAATGACACGACTACAATCGGGTCTCTTTGGCGAGAGTGACGAGGATGACTTCCGACTGGCCAGCAGGTGGGAATGGAATGTGATGCTAACGTCACAAAATTAGGATGAGGATATGCAAGGGGTGGCAGCAGGAGGGGGTGCTAGGAGGTTGGGGAACAAGCGGGAATAAGTAAGGAAGTAAGGACGACAACATGAAAGGAAGAGGGAGGGTAGGGTGGCAACTAGAAGGGTGCATTAAAGGTGGGTCGACAATTTGCGGGATGCAAGGACACTGAGCGGCGCCTGGATGAGTGCGGGAGAGGCTGGCTAGTCATGGGAAGGTTGTCGGGATGCTAAGCAACAATTGGATGGGTGCAGGAGAGGTTGGTCGACAACAAGGATGATGCAAGGACATTGTGCAACAACATGGAAGGTGTAGGGACGTTGGAAGACAACTAGGCAGGTGTTGTACTGTAAGGGATTGATGAGATAATCACTACCTTTAAGAAGGATATAACTGGAGCACCACTTATCCTCGGATATAGCCTTAATAAGAAAAGAGATGTCTGGCGGCAGGAGCTCTGAAATCAGGAAATACAAAACTGAGCCCTAAAGAACTCAGAAAACACATATATAGATCAAAAGGAAAGAAAAAAGAAATAAATAAGGGGGGAAAGGGGGTGGTAGTTTCCGCCTTTTGAATTACTGAACGGTCCAGTAAGGGTTGAATCGAGCCCTCAGCTGAACAGGTTGGCCTGGTCGATTCAGCAGACCAAGCATTGCGGCAGTCTCCCAGGGTTGTGGGAGCTTCAAATTCTTCTGTCAAGCTTCTGGGTCTTTGTAGTACTGTGTCAAGTTCGTGACATTGAATGTGGCCATAATATTGTAGTCTTCTGTCAGGTCGATCTTGTTGGCATTATCATTTAGCTTTTATTTTCTGAAATGTTCATCTACTATGGTTTTGAGTTTTCCTAATATTCCTATTTGAATTCTCTCTTTCTTCAGTTCGATCTACACTAGATCTCGTTCTTTAAAGGTCACCTTTTTCCTTGTCTTGTTCTCCTGTGTCTGGTACTTGCGATTCTGCTTGGTGATTTCTTTACCGACTTCTTCGTGAAATTTTTAAATCTCGATCATCTGTTTCTCAGCATCCTGACTAATCTCTAACGTCGGCAGGAGTGGTACTAATTCAAGTGGGGTGAGCGAATTGCGCCAGTACATGATCTCAAATGGGTTGTGACCTGTAGTTTGAATCACAGTATGTTGTTCGCAAACTCGGCCTAACCTAGTATCAAGTGCCATTGCTTGAGATTCTTTTCAACAAAGCATCTTAGCAAATTGTCAAGGCTCATGTTTACTGCATCTGTTTGGTCGTCTGTGTGTGGGTGAGCTGTAAAATTCAATTGGAGATTGGTGCTGAGTTTTTCCCACAGAGTTCTCTATAAGTGGCTCAGAAGTTTGACATCCATGTTCGACGTGATGGTACTGGGCATTCTGTGTAGTTTCACAATTTCTATGAAATACAAGTCATCGACATGCGAGGTATCCAGTGTCCTATGGTATCGTACGAATTGTATCATCTTAGAGAATCGATCCACCATGATCATGAATGAATCCTTTTCGACTGTGTCCTCGGAAGTTCCACCATAAAGTTCATGGGGGTGCAGAACCGTGCATTCTGCTCCTGGTTTTTGTCATATGGCAAATCTTGCACTGTCTGACGTGTTGCTCTACATCTCTTGCTAGGTGTTGACCTCATTTTTAGTGAGGTCTTAGTCTCTTACTCCTAGAACCCAGGATCTAGCTTTAGGAGTTCCTTATTGACCATCCTAGCGGACTAGTAATGAAGCCCACCTCCCATAGAACTTCGAGTCACATCTTGACTCATTTTTGTGTAGACCTCGCATGAGTAGTCCCAAACACTCGACTCTTAGTTGCAAGGGCTAAGGACTAACATGCAGAGGGCCGAAAATGAGTTCCCATTAAATCAGACGGCCATAGGTGAACCCGCCATGACTCGAATATTCACGAACGCCGCAATTCACGCACTCGCTACACCACGCACGAGGTTGACATTTTTTTAGTCCGACCGCCGACGAATTTGTCCGGACGACCCCGGATGACGAAACAGACCGTACTGACGCGTCTGAAACGTCAACTTTAGCTAGGAAAGACACCCGTATTGTTAGGACTACGTGCACGCATCAATAACGCGGAAATTAATGCGCATTTTTAGCAGGATGCGGGTCCGGCTCAACCCAGGTTCGACTCGAACTTGATTTGAGCTAATCACAACCTCACAGTATTTCAAATTTTGAATTTCAAAATTCAAACAGAACATTTAAAATTCGTCTTAGATTGCACAAGTCTTTGAACTATAAGACAAATGGCCTATTTAATCTAATTTCCAATTTTTGTGTAAACACTTGATTAAATCAGCTAAGTCATTGTTATTTCAAATCATTTTGTAGACACATTTTATTGGCAATCCTTAATATGCAAATCCTTTCTATTGTTTTTTTTTATTTCGAATATGTATTGTTATGAGCATTTACAGTTAAATTTACTTTGCTTCATATGTTGATCAACGATTCCATTACTAGGAGGACATTCAAATCACTTAGAATAGTCTTATACCTGTCTAAACACATCATGCCCTAAGATGCATTAGAGAAACAATTTCTCCCAATTTTCTTTACTTGACAAACGTAGTTTGACATTTATGTGTATTGATTCCTTATGTTCGAGCATCACAGGTTAAACATTGATATCATGGATTATAAAATAACTTTTCCTTGACTCACCTGCAGCTAATTTTGAGCGCATTTACATACATAGCACACAATTTTCCTGTATTTATATATCTCACCTAAGCTTTCATGGTTACGTAGCACTCAAAGCTTTAATTTCATATCGAAAATAGCTTTATTTTTTTTTTCTTTGACAAAAGTGAAATCCCGTTTCTCACGCTATAATTATAAATACAAGGTTTAGGTGTAAGATATGCGAGTACATTTGAATTGAGTGACATGTATGTAAACGTCCCAACATTAGTGGGTGTGCGGGTTCAAATTTCCGATTCAATAATATCATAAGTTTTTTTTTTAACAGGATATACATGTGATTATTTTCTTGCCTTTAAAAGTGTTATTTATTGTTAATTAAATGCTGTTGGGAGTCATTGGGTGCTGAAATTATGATTTGAGCCGCTTGAGGTAGCTTACAAGTGCTGGAATTAACGTTTGGGTGTTGTAGGAAACTTGAAATTAATGTTTGGGTGCTGAAATTGTAGTTTGAGCCGCTTGAGGTAGCTTACAAGTGCTGAAATTAATGTTTGAAGTGCTGTAGAGAACCTGGAATTAATGTTTGGGCGCTGAAATTGAGATTTGGACTGTTGTAGGTAGCTTACAAGTGCTGGAATCAATGTTTGGAGTGCTGTAGAGAATGTGGAATTAATGTTTGGGTGCTGAAATTGGGATTTGGACTGCTGTAGGTAGCTTACAAGTGTTGGAATCAATGTTTGGGTGCTGAAATTGGGGTTTGGGCTGCTGTAGGTAGCTTACAAGTGCTGTAAATTATTATTTGGAGGTGTTAAAAATGTTGTGAGAGCTCTTAAGAGTGTTATGAGAGCTTTTGGGGTATTGTGAGAGCTATTTGGTATTATTTGGAATATAGTTAAGTGTTGTTTGGGGCATTTTGTGGGCATTTTGTGGGCCAATTTGGCATTTTGTGGGCCAATTTTGGCATGGTTTTAACATCGTTTGGGCACCATTTTGGCACTGTTTCGGAGCTGATTTTAAGAGTTTTGCCTATTGTTTTGGGGCTAGATTTGGAGAGCTTTATTTACTGTTTTGGGTTTCATTTGATTATCATTTCAACGCTTTTAGGCCGATTCACTTACTGTTTTCCCCCTTTTCGACTTTGCTAGTTTTGGAAGTGGATCGGCCTCTTCTTTTGTTTTATTTATTTTTAAATGGTTACGTATAAAAAAATGAGAATTTCTGATTTAGTTACTTGGAAGACACTTAGAAATATTTAAAAATTAGTTGGAAAACACTTAATTGAGGGTGAAATGCCTTGAGTCACTTTAAACACAAGTTAAAACATAGGCTTCTAGATTTTAGGAGCACATCCTAGGTGAGTCCATCCACCTAATTCTCAGCATAGACTTCTAGATTTTAGGAGCACACTCTAGGTGAGAGTCTATCCACCTAATTCTCAGCATAAGCTTCCAGATTTTAGGAGCACACCCTAGGTGAGAGTCCATCCACCTAATTCTCAGCGCATGCTTCATAGATTTTAGGAGCATACCATAGGTGAGTTCATCCACCTTTTTTTTTAGTGTAGACTTCCTATATTTTAGGAGCACACCCTAGGTGAGCATTCATCCACCTAATTTCGAATAAATAATGAAACTTCACACTTGACCCTGATTCACAAACTGATTAAAACACTAGACACGAGGATGCACCGAGACGTAGTTCATGCTTCCTTAATTAAATCAACAGTGAAATTCTCGTAATGACTTAACCAACAATGAAACTTAATGCACCTGGATTTGAGCTTGGATATTACACTCAAATTCTCCTAGCAATTTGGGAAATTTGTTAACGCCACATATGGATCATCGGACTAGGATGAGTCTAGGGTCTAAGTGGCAAGGACGATGACGACATTGTTTATGTGTGCTTAAACGAGGGATACGATGTTAGATTATTATAATAGTATTTCCTACCTCAAGGGACGCTCTTATGTTGTGAGTAGTTCTAGCACGATTAGAGTGACTAGCCTGTTGACTACACGACTTCACAAAATATTTACAAAAATAAAACAAAATTTCTTTTAATGACGTCATTGCTTATGTGTGCTTAAACGAGGGATGCGAACTGAAATTTTTTTTAGAATAGTATCCCCTACCTCAAGGATCTTCAATAGGAAAGAGGAAATGATCAATGATACTATTCGCCGATTCTTGGTGGGATCGTTGTGACGCTCTTATGTTGTGAGTAGTTCTAGCACGATTAGAGTGACTAGCCTGTTGACTACACGACTTCACAAAATATTTACAAAAATAAAACAAAATTTCTTTTACATGTTAAAAAAAACTCTGCATAAAAAAGACTTAAACAGTAGCTTTTGCATGAAAATCAAAGAATTTTTCTATGAAAATTTATAAAAGTCAATGGTTAGTCATTTGGATCGAGGTTAAGGACTGCCTTCTGTAGATTGTCAGGTTGGCAACTCTTACCCAAGGTTGGGAAGCACACAATTCAGATTCGAGTCCCCGCTTTTACGAATATCTTACAGCCAGTCTTGGTCTTTCATACGTGGCTAAGGGTTTCTTTTGCTTATAAATTCAACGACTCGTTTTTTCTGACTTTCGTGCTGTGTTTTCTCGCCTTGTTTAATTTTCTTGCAAGTTTATCTCTGCTGCAAATCATATTATACTCGCAATATTAATCACACAACAGTAACAGATACCCAGGTACTCTTTTACAGTTTATTTATAACATCTTACCTTACTGCATTTTACTTTTCAAATACCTGTTATTTACATGTGATTTACTTATTTTGCATGCAAAACCAGAATTGAAAATAAAACCAAAACCGAAACAAAACAAAACCAAGCATTGACACCAAAACTGTGAAACATAAATCCCAATCTCAAGCACTTAAACCCTGGAGCCATCGCGACAAGGAACTTGGAGCAACTTCATGGGCAGCGCTACATGGAGTTTGGAGCGGACTACAGGTGGAGGTGGTCGTCATTCTACAACAGTAAAATGAGTCTACACCAACTAAACTTTCCTAGTTTAAACAATCCATAGAACTTCGAGGTAGCTCGCCTAGCGCGACGTGATTTCTCACCCTCTTTTAGGCCCCTGCACAACCATGTTGTGCAGCGTAAGCCCTAACTCGTCTTAGGTTTCGAGGTTGTCGTGTGGTACGATGTAAACTCTCTTAGCTTTGCGGGCTATTTGCATAATCAATCATTATGCAAGTGTAAGTCCCAAATAATAAAATTGACAGGATTAAAACACCTAAATAACATCATCTCCAAAACACAACCGCACAATAGAATAGTTTGGAAGGCATCGAGGATTCCCCTCAGAATCTGTGACATCCCTTACTTTTTCCTTCCTTTGGACTCCTGAAAATAAATGTTCCTATTCGAGCTACTCCCATTTGGTTTTCCACATCCTACTGTGAAAACTTAAATTTTGAAATCTTGAAGACTAATACCTCTGATAATTATCGAGAGTTTTCTCAAGTGCCTCCCGTCATTTGGGATGTAATTAACTATAGGGGCTTGCTTCTATAGAGAATTTGGAACCTAGGTAAAATAAAACCTATCTAATCTTTGTATTAGATAGGGGAACTTGTCAGTCACACATAAAATGTTTGCAGATCAAACAGATATTATAAATCTCTTAGTTTGCAGGATTGGGTCTATCGCCAAGGTATACGCTCACCTTTTGGAAATATGTAATACTCACGGTATCAGACACGATTATGCAATTATTGAACGAATGAGATCCATTTGATGTCATTTTTCAAAAATTAAAATAACATTCTACTTTTAAAACTCAAACTATAAACTTTTTATATTAAATTCAAAAATTATTTTCATATTCATATTTTCAAATTTCCAAAAAGTTGACCGACACTAGGGTTGTAAATAAACTAACGCACTTAATGAGCAACTAAACTCGACTTGATTAAGGCTCAATCATGTTCGTTCAAATTATTAAATAAACAAGCTTGAATATTTTTTAAAACTCGAAGCTTAAATGAATTAAGCATGACTATAGTCGAACTTGTGTGTTTAAGTTTACAAATAAACTCGTTTGTCGTTCAACAAGTAATTTGTTAAATACTCAATATTAAGTTCGATAACAACCTATATTATATATATGATATATTATTTAAATAAAATTTAATTAGTTAGAATTTATTTCATTAAAAAATTAATAGTAAAATATTATTATATCAATAATAATTTTACTTTAATTATTACTTATATATATTTATTTTATTAACAAATTAATGATAATTTAGAATGAGATATTTACAGTTAAAGAGTGTGTCATAAAAGATTTTTCCTGTAAAGTTTTCATAATCATGAATATAATGAGTTCATTTTTTATTACCATAACACTGCAATTATCAACAACATTAATGTGGATTGTCTTATTGTTATTTTTTTCTTATTAATATGATCAAGTAAATGCTCTTCCCTTGGTGTTGTCATCAATAAGAATTATGTAGCAAATTAATAAAGTTCAAAGATTTTAGAGTTCATAATCGACAAATTAATAACTGTGATTAGATATACAAGTTATTAAAATTTTATATGAAAATCTAGATTCTCATTTAAGTTTTTAGCTCGTTTATTAGCTCATTTAATTACTCGTTCGCTTGTCATAAGCAAATTAAGTACAAGTCAAGGTCAAACATTGAAAATATAAAACAAATCAAGCTTGAACAATGCATGAAAGCTCGACACAGACTCAAGTCGAACATACAACTTATAACTGTACCAAGCTAAGTCTGAACAATGATATACTTGGCTCAGTTCGACTCGATTACAACTCTATAATAGAATGGCTAGGAGTGACTCACGGGGATCGACCAAATCTACCGACATGTGAATGCCTAGACCAGTTTGGTCTAGCCGTGGACTGATCCCTCAGCTTAACTGATTGACCTGACTGGTTAAGCAGGCCAAGCCCTGCTTCAAGTAATGGCAGCCCGGGAGAACTGTAAGTGAAGGGGATCGGGGCTGGAATGCAGAAATTGTAGGAAGAACAGCGTCGACAGTTGTTTCGGGCGGCAGCAGTAAGGAAATGGCGGTTGGGAGCGGTGTGGGGAGGATGCAATAGAGGAATAGAGAAAATAAACAACACATAAAGATCAAGATACAATTGAAACACCACTTTGAACCTTATGATACAACACTTTTAGGGAAGAAGAGATGCTTATGACTGTCTCAATACAAAACATGCACAAAAATTAACCCTAAAATGTCATAAAAACAAATATATAGTAATAGGATAACTAAGAGTAGTTCATAGGGACAGAACAAATCCATCGACATGCGAACATCTGGACCGGTTCAGTCTAGACTTGAGCGGGCTTCCGCTCTCCTGCTGCGGGAATCCCACATGTGTGGGATACGCCCCGCATCGTTCTCTATTGTTAGAGTTGTGATTTAAAGAATTACTCTGTGATGAACAATTGACTTGTGACATTATATTTCAACGTCAAACACCGGAAAATGTTATTGCATACTCATGAGACTAATAAAGGAAAATTATTGTAACTGATACAATATTATTGTTGCCAGCGCTATGGGTATATTGTTGCAAATTGTGCAAAGAAATTTTGCAGTTGCGGCTATTGTAACAAATTAGGACATGTGATTAAAGAATGTCAAAATTGTTAATAAAATCTATCAGAGATGTCAATTCGGGTTAGGAGGTCGGGTTTGAGGCCGAATCAAATATTATATGAGTTGAAAATCCCAACCTAAACCGGACCCACCTTCTACCCGCCAACTTGACCCGTATAATCCGCTTAACATAAGAAAAACCGTTACTCGCGTTAAAGTTGGGTCAATTTCAGTTCAATTTTGAGTTTATTTCTGGTCAATTCCTGGTTGGTGGGTAGATTTCAAGTCATTTTAAGATTGGCAAATCATTTTCGGGTTGGCGGGTCAACCCTAACCCAACCCAAAAAGTTAAATAGGTTTGGTGCTTTAACCTGAACCGACTAAAAAATTATTCGGGTCAACTGGAACCCAGATTTTCGAGTCAGGTTCAGGTCAAGTTGGCATGCCGAGTCAATTTTTTTTGCAACCCTAGAATCTATAATCAAATTCTTTTGAAACGGCAGTTAATAATTAGGCTGTTCATTTGGCATCATGGACAAATTAAAAGTTACTATGATATGGCCCAACATATGATAATTAGAGCTCTGTTTCTTTTTGGGCTTTAAGGTATAAATACACTACTTTCGTCATTTTGATTCATAAATTCTAGTATTTCAAATCATATGATTGATACTTTACATCTTCATAATATCTCTGATCATATCATGGATCTTCATCCATTCAGATTTTTAATGATAGTCAATCACCTATTAAAAGTTATTAAAAATATTATTAATATAGTGAAATATGTCCTCATAAGTTATATTCCCTCAACTAGTGTCATCTATGTAGGAAAATTGATTGATAATAATTGGTATGTTTGATATTTTTGTGATGGTTGAACTGTACAAGATCAAGAGATGGTGGAAAACTCATGATTGAGATTTAATTTGGTGATTTTTTCTCTTGTATTTGTCCATTTCGAAGGTGGCTTTATTATTATGTACTTTCGTAAATCAAAATAATGGTCTGTAGCATGAAATATTAGTTCATCCAAACTCTTTCTTTTTTATCTCATTGAATAAACTCTGGTTTGTTAGGAAAGAAATATCAATTTATTTCTCTTTTATTTAACCGCTCAACATTTAAATTAGGAAAATGCAAATGACTTTCTTTTTCATTACATAATAGTCATGTTGAAAATTATTTTAATTTGATCCATAGTGATGTATGGGATATCTTTTGTTATATCAAATATAAATCTCTAATATTATGTAACTTTCATCGATACTTTCAACACTTACACTTGGATTTTTTTTTCTTTGAGAGAAGTTTGTAGATTCTTTTTCCATAAAAAAATGTTGCTCATGTTGAGACTTGATTTTCATCTCACATCAAAATATCATGAATTGATTCCGGGGTTGAATATGCAACTTGAATTTCATTATTTTTTTCAAAATAGGACATTTTTTTTAATCAGAGATAATGCTCCTATGCTACCCAACAAAATGGTATTGTGAAAAGAAAAATTGTCACCTCTTAGTACTTCTTCGTACCTTACTTTTGGAATCCTTAATTTTGCCTAAAATTTGGGTTGAAGATTAGCACAAAATCCTATTTGATTAATAGATTATTCTCTCGTACTTTGAAACTGAATCTCCTCATTATCGTCTCTTTTATAAACATCCGAACTATAATGATTTGAGCATTTGGTTATTTGCTTTGTTCATTTCTCACACGTGAACGTTATAAACTTTCTGCTCAGTCTATTGTTAAATGTGCATTTATGGGCGACAATACTTTACACAAGGCTATGCATGTTATGATCCAGGCTCTAAAAGATTTTGAATCTCGTTTCTTGCAAGCAAATTGATGCTTGCTGACCAACCATCATAATTTGAGGGGAAATATTAATATATCTAATTAATTGGAAATTATTCTTAGTGCATTATGCTGTAGAGCGGCTCATTACATGCCATGTCATCAATTTTGTGCTCATGAAATTAATCTCCATCAATTATGGTTAGATGGGCTCTCTATATGCCATTATATTAATCAATGTGCTCATTAATGTCACCT
>NW_018164547.1:1320237-1335980 GCF_001263595.1 Phalaenopsis equestris | reverse complement strand
CATTATATTAATCAATGTGCTCATTAATGTCACCTCACTAATCCGTGTGTATAAATTTATTATAATAAATTCTATTGCTAAATTTTTCTTTTTGATTATATATAATTCTTATTATGCTATCCTCTTAGAATTGTATAAAAAAGATGCCTTGATTTATCACCACTACTATGTTTTTATCAACAGTGATATATATGTGCAGGAAAAATATGAAGAAGCCATGAACGAACTTGCACAAATGGAGAAACGTGCTGTAATGGCTGAAACGTTGTTGGATGCTACAGTTCAGTACCAGTGTGGTCAAGTGAAAGCCCAGCAACAAAAAGCTCAATCTCCAGGGTATTTTACTAGTTAAAATTTTCCTGTAGCATTGTGGTAAATTTGCCATTAAATATTGAGTAGTAATTTCCTCCCACTTGAATCAGCGGTGTCCATGCATTTACTCTTAGTGATATTTATGTGTAGCACGCCGACTTGTGAAGATCCACCTGTCAGAAGTGGCAGGCTTTCTAGACCATTTGGACTTGGTTGGCTTGACAAGAATAAGGTTAGTATGGATATCTTCTTTTACTTGACAACTCTACGGTTCAGTGGCGTTGATGTCTGCTTTTGTTCTGAATCCTTAGGCAAACCGTTGACTCTTGTTGAAAGAGGAATTCTAGGATATCATCATTGAAGCACGGACACCCACACGAAATAGGAAATACATATATAATTGTAAAGTTTGGGCAGGACATGCACAATATTTTGTTGGTTAATTTATATGCATACCGCACAATTCTATTGTATCTAAAATCCTAATGTCCAGAGTTTGATATTTACACTTTTATAACATCTCTGCGTCACAAGCCTATGCATGAATAGGTGCATTTCATTTTTAAAAGATAGTGAGTGGTATTTTTAATGTTATGTTAAAGATTGAGTGGTATGCATGTAAATATGAATGTTTAGGCATTAGATATGTAAATACATAGTAATTATGTGGATGCATGTAAATGCCTTTATTTTGTTTTATAAATTCTTGTATAAAATGCATAATTGTATTCTAGCAAGACAATCTTGCAATTAAGCCATAGAAAGCCACATCTAATTGAATCTGGCAATTCATAGCATACTCAAGGCAATCTTGAGTCATAGAAAGCCAGTAATATCCAAGACTTTTGATCTTTAGCTTCATATTAGGGTTTGATTTATGAGATCTGCATATGCACTTATGTACTTCTCTCATGGCATTAAGGACTTCATTGCTCCAAAGATAATGAAGTCACATCTAATTGAATGAATGCCAGTATAGAGTATCATTCATGATCGTAAAAGAAAGGGCTCTACTCTGGAGTTGAGCTGAGTGATCATCTGGGAGACTCCCCTTAACTAAATAATCAATGAAGTCTTGTTGTAAGTAACAAGCCTTGTCAATTGATGTTGTAAGAACCTCACTCGGCATGCTCAAAGATGTAGGCATAGGTATGTTGAAGATCATCGATGATAGAAACCTTCTATCTTGGATCACAACTATCACTAGATCTCAATTTGGGTTGGATAGCTCCTTGGTCAACTTAGCCAAGGCATCAACTACTATTCAATTATCATTATATTTTATTCAATATCATGTCAGGGATTGTAGTTATTAAAGCCATGACTCATTTGTGATAATTCAAAAGCTCGGGCTTTAACATCTTATAGATACTCATCACTTATCACAAGTTGAGAATCGTCATAAATTTTGATCCTCTTTATGCTTATATGAACGTCAATCTCTAATCGTAAAATTAGAGTATCATATTTTGCCTCATTATTTGTAGTGGCTATGTTAAGCTATTGAATAATGATTAATACCACATTTGAGAGAAACAAAAATATGGTCAATCCTAGCTTTAATGCAAGGAATGGCTCTGAATGTGTCTTTCATTAAGTAAGTCAACGTTAAAATATAACTCTCATTCTATACTTTCAAACTCCAGAACCTTCTCATTCGGGAGGTCATCCCTAAGGGGCTAGTCAATGGGTATATGGTGAGCAGCTAAATTGTCCACCAACACTTGACCCTTGATGACTTATTGAGGCACATGTGTGATATCAAACTAAAGTAAAACCATGGCCCATTTGTTTAGTTGACCAACCAAAATAGCGCGAGCCATCAAGTACTAAAAGAGGTTAACTCTCAATCTCAAAATAATGTGGTGAGATAGTATATAGTGCCTCAGCTTTTGCATCATGAATATTAGCGCCAAATAATATTTTTTAATTGGTAGATATTTCTTCTTAGCAAAGATGAAATGTTAACTTAAGTAATACAAGATATTCTCTTTTCCCTTATCATTAGTCTGAGCTAGCAATACACATACTGACTCATCCAACGTTATAAAATCAATGTCTTCTTTGAAATAGAGGTTGCTAACACATGGAGATTCATAAGATAATATTTTATATCATCAAACATCATTTAATACACATCATCCAAACATAAATAAGCATTTTTTCTGGTCAAGATGCTGGAAGGTAGGCATTGTCCTGCTAAGTTGGATATAGACCTATGGAATGCCAGTTTGCTGTGAAGATAACATAGTTGCGTTAAACTCTTATAGCATTCCATCTCTAAGATGACTTTAATATTATTGGGTTATATCTCAATTCTCCTATTTTGGGTAATAAAACTAATGAATTTACACCAATGGGGCACTTCAGAGGATTTATTTTCCGACCACACTTCTTGTCAAGCTTGAAGACAAATCTCAGGTTGATGATTTGAACCTCCTCTATATGAATTTTCACAACAACATTATTCATATAACACTCAACTTGCTTATGTAGCAAATCATCAAAGATGTAGGTCATCACACGTTGATAGGTAGCCCCAAAATTCTTCAAGCCAAAACACAAATCTTATTACAAAAAAGATCGATTAGGGCGTGAAAGAACGCATGCTTCGCATTCTATAGAGCCATCTAGATTTGATTGTATCCATGCAAGACAACCATAAAAGAGAATATATAATTAGATGATGTGATTTCAACCATATGCTTAGAGATCTGCAACAGAAAATCATCATTTGGACATGCCATATCCAAATCCTCAAAATTAATGCAAACTCATATCTAGCTTTTTTTTCTTATGAACTGATATGATGCTTATTAGCTAGGTGGGTTAAGGTTCCTCTCTTTTAAATCCCACCCTGCTCTCTTCAATGACCTTCTCCTATATATCTGGTTGCATCCTTCAATAAGGTTGCTTCACTGGGGCTACTGCCGGATCAATAATCAACCTATGCACTGGTATCTCAGGGTCTAGCCTAGGCATCTCGATGTAGTTCCACATAAAATAGTGACAAAATTCATGAAGAACTTTCATGATTTGCTTAGCCATTAGTTATAAAAATAGGATACTAATATATGTAGGATGAGGATCCTCATCTCTATCTTCACATCATCAAGCTCATCGATTGTCAAACACACACTGTCCTTGAGTTCATGAAGGGCATCCTAAATTTTAACACTAGGGATAGGGGTATCACCACAAGAACTTGTTGACACCATCTTATAGGAAGCATGAGGTTGTTTAGGCTTGGATAAACTTGAATGTTCATTGTATCCTAAACCACATATATCTTGAGATGATCTATTATGTCACATCCATTTACAAATCTTAGATTGATGAACAAAGAACATTAAGGGCAAATAACCATACTAAAAAATTTGTCAACCAACAGAGACTAGTAGTAAAAAAATAGAATTTTTTCTATCATTTCATTAACACCATAAAAAGAAAATATATCATCATGTTTTATAGGTGTATTAATGCTATAAAATTTTAAAAAAAAATACTCTCACCATGATTCTAGGAGGTATATCGAAAGTCTGTGGCTTGTCTATGTTTGACATGCTCCTCATGACCAAATCTTTATAGTACTATTAAGGCATTGGCTCAATAGTCCAAACTTCATTTGAAAGTGCCAAAGTGAACGAGTAATAGATTAAGAGCTTCTAAATGGAACATGCTCTGAAAAGTAATCTCCACCTCTAAATCCTCTGAAGTTAGATCTACCTTTGTCTCTGAGAATCGAGTGAGGCACACATCAATCTCTGACTTAGAGTCATCATCATCATCAATTTGGATTCTGATTTTAGTCGTCAGGAGAACAAGCAACTCATCTATAAGAAAGGTGAGGAATAACACTTGACCATCTCCTCTGATTTGTAACTCTTTGCAAGAGAGAGATGGGCCAACAGGAATAAAATATTGCCCCGGTGCCAAAGCATCTGATGTCGGTAAAGGGGGCACATAAAACTCTATATCCTCATATATGCCAACTTCATGGATCGATAACAGTTGCATGTCACATAGGATGCAAAAATTTTCTCCTCAAAGTGTGTGAAGGAGAACTATGGAGTCAAATGATATGAATGTGAAGTAAGAGGTATTGCTATCGATCACATGGAACTTAGCATCTTTTCTTGGCCCTTTAAAATATTGAGGGAGAACTATGGAGCCAAATGATATGTGGCCTTTTTCATTAAATCCATGCAGTATAAACCTATCAAGTCCTAAATGTTTTAAGTTGAGAGATAACAACTCAAGCATATGGGTGCTTTTTAATGCTCACCGATGCAATTAGATCCACTAATATACGATTGAAATGATTATGTATAGTTGGTTGTTTTGATCAGTAGTACCAATCCAACAAGATGTCATTGTCAGAGAAAGAAATGATGTGCAACTGTTGAGATGGGTCAAGCTCTTTCTACTTCACTTATGTGAAGTGAGCTCAGAAGATCTCAAGCTCTAATAGAATCGTCACTAAAGTCTCTCACACCTCAGAAGAAAGCATAAAATCATAGTAAACACTCAATAATGTTGGTAGCTTCTTAAGATGAGCCATGATATTATAATTAGCATAGCCAAACTAGCTTTGGTGATTCTTTTATTGGTCCCGAGGAACAAAGAAATTTTTAATATCTTGAGTGACTGCATTTATCCCCTTATCCTGAGTAGAATGTATCCTTACTCTAGGGGGAAGTAATTTGCCACTCTTCAGCTAAAATTACTAGATACCCTTGGCAGGGACTTAGAGAGAGCATCCCAATCATCAAACTAAATAGCTCAATCGATAGATTGCGGATCAAGATGAGATGAAGGATCCTTGTGACCTTTCATCATAATCATCATCATTATCATCATGAATCTGATAAGTACCACTCAAAGTAGGCATAAAAGGAGTCTCCTTCTCATCTTCCAAAATAAAATAATCATAAAAATTTTGAAAATAAGAGGAATACTTAGAAACACGATCTTTCATTTCATCAAAATTAATACAAAATACATAATGATCATTGTGAATATCACCGGAGAGTACAAACACACTCATAGATGCTAACAATACATAATCTAGTATCAACCTAAATAGCACATCGATAATAATAGATTGGTGGTGATATATGTCTTGCCTGCTTCCTCTAGCCTAAAAGGTGAAGGTAGGTGCATGCTGTACTTCCTCAAATTATTAAAGGCCTTCTGAATGCAATCCCTCTTAAAGGAATACATTTAGGGACTCCTCTCACTAGAGAGGTGTTGTTTTCTTCTTTAGGAAAGGTGGATGAGCCAACTTGACCGTCATAGTAGCCTTGCTGTCAAACAAAGCTAAAGCCAAGCTCTCATATGCTTTCCTAGAAGGATCAACGTTAGGGAATTTCTTCCTCTTACATTTATCAATGTCATGCTTGAGGACCAAGGATCCTGCATTCTATACACTTCCGAGAGCAACTTCGTAAAAGTTTTAATGGAATAGAGCTTGAGTAAAGTGGTAATGAAGCCTTTCAACTTGCTAAAAAGGAAAGACTCATGTTGCTCCTACAGTGGAGGCTTACACTGCATGCAAATTTTCCACCAATAGCAAAGATAATCTAACAAGGGCTCATTGGGCTTCTGCTGAGAAATTATCAAACACTCATCATTACATGATGATGCACTACACTGAATCACCTCACAAATGCGTAATTCAACTAAGTGAATCTAGTGTAGCCAAGCAATTGAAAAAGAATCACACAACCATCGAAAAGTGTAGCACTGCCGTCAGTATTCATCGGCAACCACTGATGGTCCAATATGTCCAAAAATTGAAGCAGAAATTGGACAATTATTTTGTATCTTCGGATCGAAGGTCGTCAGATATGACCATAAAAAATGGTGATAGTCCATTGAAAGACTAGTTTTTTGTCGCGGAATTAACTGATGATTATGGATTGTCGAATTTAATGACAAAAGTGTTGGAAAGCCAACGACAAGCCGTTGAAAATCTGTTGCATCAAAACAAAATTAATATGCTTCTTCACATTAATAATTTCTACACCTGCAAGTCTAACATTACAATTTTCACACAACATAATGTACTAATTCAAGCAGTTATTAAACTGATATCACAATAGTAATTAACTCTCAAACTACAAATAGAGATAAAAGAAAACCATTGCATTAAACCAAGCAAAATGATCATTTGTATGCAAAAATAATGTCAGTTTGAATTCATTGTTCTAAATAAACAAACATGAAAAAAATAAGTCTCTACTTGTCCGACCTTTCATCATCTTTCTCATCCGAGTCATCCTCAGTTGGCCGCTTTCCTCTCCATCGTGCATGACACAATATCACATAAACATCTTTCTTCATCTTCAACTCTATCTTTGATCTTATTTGAGCTAGCTGGGTCAAGACCCGGGCATCTACCTCGCCAACAACTCTGTTCTCAATATCAGAAGTCAATGCGGCAACCTGCACACAAAGCTCCTCCTACTGAGTGATTGAAGTTGATGCACCAGATGTGCTAGATGGACGAGCTTCATAGGCAAACGCCTGAGACCCTAAACCATAGACCCACCTCTTTTTTCTTTCCTTCAATAGCCTCCCTCCACAAATCATAATTGGATGGATCACCATCTGTGATCATAATAACGCTCGACTCGTGGGAACGACTTTCTTTCATCCTCTGAAAGGTCTACTGCAAAAAAAAAAAAGAAAAGAAAAATGATAAATGAAAGTTATAGGCTACAAAAAACTTCAATATTTATTTGAAATTTCTACTGATTAATCATGTGAATTACTTCAATCTCCTGAAATCGGTTGTCCACCTAGGTCTGGTCAAACTGCCGCTTATGAGTGCGCAGGTATAATGCACAACGGATGGGTCTTGTCCCAACTCTAGAGTCTGTCAGAGTAATAAAAAAGTTAGCATAGATTTAATGTACAATGAAATTTTAAGCAAAAACTAAGTCTTACAAGATTCCTCTTATGCTTTGTTTGTGGCATTGCCCCACTAGTGTGATTGGAGGCCCTCATGCCTTCGTAGTCAAAGCAACGATTCTATTTGGCCTGCTCTCTCGTCATTTGGTATTCGGGAGAATCTCAGGACCTAAGCAGAGAAACAAAAACATCCTTACAAAGCCACAAGGAGCATTGATGTGTTTTTCTTATGTTGTTGAATAACCCCGAAGGCTGTTGCTTTCCTTGCGCTCGAAGTTTTTTCAGATGTGGGCCTCCTCAAGATATTAAGACCACTATTTTTTCAAAATGAAATAGAAAATATTAGAATGATAAATATAAATGTATAACTGAAGATAACTTTGTTCATTATGTACCTTGAAATCTTGGAACCACATATCTCGAACTGGGATCAGGACCTCCTTTCATGATAAATAGGAACAATCAAACTCACTCTGAATACTATCTCGAATAGAATGGATGACCTGTGTGGGGGAAGAAAAACTAGATACAACATATCATTACTTATCTATGAAATTAAAAAAATCAAAGAACTAATACCAATACCTTAAAAAAAGTTACGTAATCCTCAAAGCCTAGAGCTGAAAATTGTTGTAGGTGATGCTCAAACTGGACGATGCATTAATAGCAGGTGGTGGTGGTGCTAATGTGTTAGGAGCATTTGGTGGAGGTGTTGGTGTGGTATGAATAGTTGGTGGCAGTGCTGGTATAGAAGTCACATCTAATGACGGTGCTAGTGTGGTAGTTGGAGCTAGTGGTGGTGCCGGTGTGGTAGACTTGACTAGTGGTGGTGTCGGTGTGATGATTGTGCTGATGTGTTGGCAGTGAGGGTGTTAGCTAGGAGTGGTGGTGTTGTGAGAGTGCTCACATTCTCAGCACTGTTTCCACGGCCTCGTTAGCTGGCAAACTTCTACTTTCTATAGGGATCTAGGGTGCCACATCCTCTGATAGGAGGGAGACTGCCCCTCCCTCTAGAAGCCATCTGTAAGGATAAAAGTAACAACAACAAGCCTTTATCCCACTAACTGTGGTTGGCTACATGAATCCATTTTCTCCATTGCGTCCTATTGAGTGTCATATTTCCATTTAATTCTAATAAATTAAGATCATTTTTTATACAATATGCCCAAGTATTTCTAGGTCTACCTCTGTATTTCTTAACATACATCGAATCTAAAACATATACTCTCTTAACTGGATCATCAAATGGTCGATGTTTAACATAACCAAATCATCTAAGACGACTCTGTAATTTTATCTGCCACTAGAGCTATACCAACCCTATCACAGATATAATCATTTCACATTTTTTTCTTTAAGTGTAAAGTAACTCATCCACCTAACCATTCTCATCTTGCAACACTTAACTTAGTTTTGTGGCTGTCTTTTAAAGGCCAACATTATGCAGCATAGAGCATTGCAGCCATCTATGAGGAGGAAAGGAAAATTAATTAGTGCAAATAAACAAAAATCAAAACTATAAAGTGCAATCTACAAACTACTGAAGTTAAAAATACAAAAGTACGTAGTAACTAGAGAAGAACTGTAAAGTGCATGCAATATACAGACTACTGAAGCTGAAAGTATAAAAGGATAAAGTAAACATAAAGAAAAATGTAAAGTGCGTGCAATCTATAAACTACTGCAACTGAAAAATACAAAAGTACTTAGTAAACAGAAATGAGAACTGTAAGGTGCAATCTAAAACTATTGAAGCTAAAAATACAAAAGTACGTAGTAACTAAAAAGAGAAATTATAAAAAACACGTAATCTACATATAACTGAAGCTGAAATTACAAAAGGCTGTAGTAAATAGAAACGAAACTGTAAAGTGCATGTAATTTATAAACTACTAAAACTTAAAAACCCAAAAATATGCCGTAAAAAGAAAGAAAAACTGTAAAATGCAATCTTGAAACTACTGAAACTGAAAACAGAAAAGTACGCAGTTGGATTAAATTACATATCTTAGTTAACCTCTTTTGATGAGTCACCAGAGGTTGATGAAGGTAAAATTTATTCATCTAAAGCATCGTCAGAGTCATACTTATTTATACTCATTTCTTCGTGTTTGTAATTAGCATCTTCTAAATTGAGCTCTTCATAAAATGCATAAATCTATCATTTTTATTTCTTGGTAAGCAGTTTCAATTGTATTCTGAATATCAATAGTCACTTTGGGTTTAGCCGTTATGACTGTTGCCCACTCAGCTTTGTCTCTTATTTTATGGGGATATGGAAGATAATATACCTGACTTGCTAGAATGAAAAGATCAAATTTAGCATGCATTCTATTCTATTTTACCTTGTTCAACGATTAGAAACTTGATCAAATCAATCACAACTGAACAAAAATACACTCCCTCCAATGGAGTCAAGATAAGATAATTCAAAAATTTCTTCAACAATCTCATAGTAATCTATCTCGTCATCTGACTTAGAAGTCTTTTTTTCTTCTGACCAAGATCTCTTATGAAACTTGTAGTCATTCACATCACAAATTTTTCAAATTTTCATAATGTGTGTTGGTCCCCAAACAAACTCTATCAAGCACTGATCCATTACTCTATTGATCCCATCATGAATCTTTTAATTCATAAAAAATTAGGTGTCAATGAAGATGCCTTAAAATATGTGTGAGATGAGTAATAAATTTGCCAAATTCTAACTTGCGTGCATTGAAAACCATTGAGGGAAATTATTATCTATCTCGTGACTTATGATATCGTCTTCAATTGAATTTAAGGAATCTACAATTAAACTGTTCACACATTGAAAAATTTATAAATCAGCTCATCATAATATTTCTACATCAGAAGGTGAACAACTATTAATATAAAATTTCTTACTCAATAAAGGGTTAAATTTCTTCGCAATTGAGAAGAACATAAAGTGTCGTTGCTCGCATCATGTGCACATTCCTAATGTTTCCCATAATTGCTACAAAATAGAAAGTGTTTAAGAAGCAATGACTCTTTCGTGGATTTTTCTTGCCCGAAATAGGGGCAGAAAGCGGTCGTCTCCTGCAATTAATATGCCCCACATATTGATCCTTCTGGCCACACTTTTTTTTTATTGTTCTCTTCAGATTATTAAAAAATTTATAAATAAATTATTATTTATAAAGTAGTAGCTATATAGTATGCATGTGTTATTATGTACCTCTCAAACAGATACATCCAACGATATTTCAAGCTTGCAAAGTATTGCTGCAATATTTGCTTCTAACCATCGTATGTTATTAAGTTCAAACGAGATGCACATAGTTCCCTGAAGAACACAATGATTTCAATTAGTGGATTTTGTATTTCGCTATGTAAGCAGCTTAATTAAATTGACATCAAATTTTAAAAGAAAATATGGAAGTCATGGCTTTTCATTCCTAATATCTTTCCTCCCTTGACATCAATACATCGACTTAAATTTGAATCATATATGCTGGGGAATTTTAATGCATGAAGCCACTCAGAAGTTGATCTACGTTTTGCCAAAGTAAGAGAGTATTTTGCTTTCGACTTAATATTTTTATCAGCAATAGTTTATTTGATCTTTGACTCCCGTTTTTTTGCAAATCTCCTTCATACTAGTCTGACATTCACATTATCCTTAATTTTTCCTTTTACATTCATCACAGTGTTGAAGATATTATAAAAAAAAATAAAAATTTATGTGTGCATGAAGTCAATGTTGTGACTGATCATATTATCTTTTTAGTGGCCGATCCCAAAAAAAGAACTTTTTTGTCCAGTTACGAGTAACACCAAAACCAGGTGAACAATGTGAAGAAAACTCGCGGCTAACGATAATCTTTAGAATGTTATTAACAATCTCGAATAATTTTTTCTCAAATACTCTTAGAGGAGGTATTGATTTCTCAATTTTATTTCTTCTGAATGTATTTTTCTTTTACCTGAAGGATTGTTCAACATTTAAGAACATATGATGACAAACAAATCATGAATTATTTCAATCATGCTGATGTGTAAATGTCTTAAATGAATCCATGCAATATGGACAAGTCAATGCTTCTGCAGTGCTCCACCCAAATAACATGTCATACTCAGGAAAATCACTTATTATCCACAATAACACCCATTTCATTTAAAAATTATGTTTCATTGAAACATCATATGTCGTGATACCTCTTTCTCAGATAATATGCAGCTCATCTATCAACAACTGCAAGTATACTTCAATCATTTCTTTAGGACTGCTAGAAATTGATATAATCAGTGTCATGAAAAAGAATGACATATCATGCACATCTCAGGTGGTAGATTTTATGGTGTAATGTTCACTGGCCAAAAAGAGTAGGGCGATGGAGTCTGACTGTACGGTGAGAAATCATAAGTGCATAAATGAAGCCGCATGTTACGTGCATTCCAATGAACTCAATTTATGTTCGATCAAAATATTTTCTCTCATCTTCATCTGCAAGATGACTCAATGAGTTCATTTCCAATGATTTGCCACGATGACACATCATATACGAAGCATGACAAAGAAGAAAATAACATCTAAAGACCTGAAATAAGCGGTTGATAAACGAGCCGCTTATGAAACATCCTTCAGTCTCTTACTTTTTTTTAATCTGAGATTTGCATTTAGTAGAATGACAAAATCTGCACCGAGTTTTTACTCTGAACTTTAAAAAAAGTATTCATTCATTCATACAATAGTCAATCTCCTCTGCTTTCAACCTATCTTGGAAACCAATTTTTTCATCATGTCTAAGTCTTCCGAAATTAAAATCTTCTATGAATTTATCTTATTCAATAATCTTGCAAACTGATTGAAACACTCGTGACATGTTAAACTCGGCTTTAACTTTTAGCATTTTGAGAGATACATATTACTCAGAATTTGATATGCAACTCTCTCACAATAGATTTGAGTTGCATTTAGTAAAAAAGTCAATTCCTGAGCTTTGTGGTTTGGTGCATATCCTCCACTCGACTTAGATAATAATGTATTTTACAATCAAAGACCATTTCCTTAAATCGACTTGATTGAAATTCAGGTTGAGGTTCATAGCTTGTCGAAGGAGTAGAGTTATATATTGTAGGGTTGACTTCATAATGTGCAGTTCAAATCTAATAATTAGGTTTAAATCACTAACAATATAAATCATATTTGATTTCATTCGGCGTTAAGTGTCTTCTATTTTTATGTTTCGAACATAGACACTAAAACATACCTTTAAATAGGTACATCAGAAGATTCGATGCCACTACCATGAAGACGCCAACCCTGTTCAAGAACCTCTTAATGATTCATTTTTTATCTGGATAAAGCCTATTGTATATTTACAACCTTGATGTACAAATATCGATAGATAATCTGAATCATCACAAAACCTAAGACATCAACAAGTGCAATCAACACGGTTCGATTAAACATAAATATGTGTATGACTTTTAGGTGTTACCTTTCAGTCTAAGAAAGGAAATTTTATTAAATAAATAATGTCTTACATGACTGGCATGCGGAATATTCAAATGTGGTGGCATGAAGGGTAGGAAAAAAAAATCTTGGTGACATTTGTAATATTGTAAAGTTATAGGTTAGGGCAGAACTGAGGGTTTTGTGATGTCTTTTGGCCATGATTGCATGAAGGTATGGAAAAATCTTGAGGGCTAGCTCGAGTAGTGCTTGATGGAGGCTTTTATTTCATTTTTTTTTTTACATATTCGAGTATCTCTTTAAACTCTCGAGTCGAGTTGGATCTAACTAAAGCTCATGTAACATACGAGCTCAAATCTAAGCTCGAGTTCGACCTCCTGGATTGATAAGCTCAACTTGTCAGCACATTAATGAGACTGAGCAAATTTAAGAGAAATAATCTCTTCTTAAAAAAAATGTCATCTACCATTTCTGAGCACATTAACGATACATTATAATGGAAATTAAACTCATTCACTCCATATGCTTACCTTCGCTGTGGGTCCTTATTAAAGTGATCTTTTGTATATGGAGATGTTATTTTTCCATATATATATATATATATATATGTACTCTGACAGTTAAATATATATACACGGTGCTTACATTCAAAGATATTTGATTTTTTTTTATTTTGAAAAATTTACGTACATATCACTTAATTTCTTATGTATTTAGACATCTAACAATGAACTTCAATTTTTACCGACGTACCACCTTACTTATGCATGAAAAATGTGTGCTTCGCTTTTTCGAAGTTATTGCTATTTACAAATCCAACATAAAAAATTATTACTATTTCAGGCATAAATTTTTGTTACAAATCTAACATCAAAAAATTTTACATACATACCTCCGCGCTGCATAAAAAATTTATTATCAAAGCATCCGAAACGTCGCTATTTTCAAATTTAGCACCATCTTTCATCCATTTTTCAAATTCTCTCTTAGATATCAAAATTCATGATAAAACACAATCAACATGTTTCATTTTTATCAAATTCTTAATAGTTCGATCGTTGCACGCATAGATATATCGATTTAGCAGTTCAAAAATATCAACTGTGTTGAATGTTGTAACAATGTTAAAAGTTTGAACTTCTCTAAACATACAAACTGAAAATGCGAAAAAACTAATAGTTCAATTTACATAAAAACTTGGAGAGATGACTGATATGAAATTACCTTTGCTTTGGCTGTAAGAAATCATGATTTGGTGCACCATAGCGAAAAAGCAAGCTAAAGGGGCGCGTGCGGCTTTTGACAATCGCGAGAGGTGGGAGGAGAAAATGCGGAAATTTTAGAGTTGGTTCGGTATTTAAAGAATTTTTTGTTAGCTTACCCATGATCTGATTGTTGGTGTATAGCCCAAAATTGATGATGTAGATTTCTGATGATCTATGGTCGTCGGTTTATAATTTACAATGAACCGGCAGAAATAAACAATCGGTTCGTCCTCGGTGACCGTCGAAAAAGTTTTTTACTAATTATCTATGGGCTACGACCTTACGTGTCGGCAAGCCGTCGAAATTTAGCCTTCCCATATAATATCGACAACCCGTCGAAATTCAACTCGATATTTCCAACACACGTAAAGTCGTTGGTTATTCCGTTGGTAATAGTTGTTTTCCGATAGTAAATATTCATATTACATTAAAAATAGCACTATTTTAACTTTTAAAAATTCAAATTGACGTTTTATGCAAAAATATGATAACATATATATATATATATATATGTAAAAATTTAAATTTAGGTGTTAAATATGTCAATGAATAGGATTAAGTTGTAGGTATGTAATTCTTCCTTCATTATTTATGTTTTAAGTCATAAAGTTTTTATTAGATGGAGTAGAAAATCTTAAGAAAAAATATCTAATATATATATTTTTTTTCATTTTAATTGATAAAACTTAAAAGGAAATTCAAATTATATTTTTGTGCATATTTGTCGCTTTGTAGCTATACTCTTCACTTTTTAGTACGTCACGCTTATGTCAAATTAGTTAAGAAAATGCCGACTGCGGTCGAAATAAATAAAAGTTAATTAACTTTTGTTCCAGTGAAGAATTAAGTTGAGTCTGCGTTTCAGGATAAACAACTTATCATGAAATGAGGCCTGCGGGTCGACCGCGGGGTTTGACCCACAGCCCGCATTTTGTATAAAAATGAAACTGTGTTTTCAGTAAGCAGACAAAACGCACGAACCAAATGGTGCCGGCGTTTTCAAAAACGCCCCCACACTTATAAGCTGCCCAAACAGTTCCATTTTATTGTTTGCACAAATTTATCAGGTAAGTTCTTAGCACATTACTTCATTGTTTGCACAAATTGTTGCAAAATGCAGAACTGCTGCATCAACTGCATTTATTTATTCGACATTAATTTAATTTTCCTTCTGCATTCCTCTTCAGCTACAGCCTGCGGCATCATTATCTTCACATGCACTTGATATTCTTAAACAATTAAAATTATAGATATATTAATTTATTTTTTAATTATTTTAAAGATATTAAATTTATGTAAATGTATATAATTTCTATTTTTTTAGCACATTATGTAATAATAATAGAGCTGATAGCTTCTTCAAAATGCAACATCTTAATCAACTTAAAATTAAAAATATTACCCTGTAATTTGAATCTTAAAAATGGTTTGATTTAATTCAAAATAAATTTAATATTAAATTTTTTTTTTTGTATTACATGCATATATTTTGGCTATAATTTTAATTACTAATAAAAAAAAATGATTATAATTTTTTTTGTCTTAATTTAGGGTCCAATTGGGACGAACTGTGGCATCATAATGCATTGTCCGTTTGAGTAAATTGTATTTTGACAATTTTTTTGAAAAACTACGATTGAAATTTGTATGTGGTGGCAGCTTTTCTAGATGCTGTAATAGCCACAGTAGTTTTTTTTTTTAATATTAAACTTTTCTTCAGCAGTTTCAAAGTTAAATTTTAGAGTGTTTGGGGCGGCAGTGCAGCGCCGCACTGTTTTTTTTTTTTTTTTGTAAAAAATATTGTTATC
>NW_018164547.1:1315539-1319659 GCF_001263595.1 Phalaenopsis equestris | reverse complement strand
CCCCCCCCATAAACTTTAATAAGGCTCCATTTAGGGCATCTTATCCACTGCGGCGGCGTTTTGAAAACCCCGTCTCACTGTTTTTGAGACGGCTTGAAAACTACGTTTGAGCAGCTTATTTGAAAACGAAGATGATTTTTTAAACTAAATGTGAAACACAGTTCGCACCCCGCGGTCCACATTTCCAGATAAACGACTTATCTGGATAAACAAAAAGGGCCCCAAACACGCCCTAAGAGACGGCTTAAAAACTACGTTTGAGCAGCTTATTTAAAAACGAAGATGATTTTTTAAACTAAATGCGAAACGCAGTTCGCACCCCGCGGTCCACATTTCCAGATAAACGCCTTATCTGAATAACAAAAAAGGGCCCCAAACAGCCACTAAAAAACAAAGTTCCAACTACTAAATATTAAATATAATATCTTAATCACCCACTTACGAAATTTCCGATTGAATTTTTTGGATAGGTAAAATGTTATATTTAATATTTTGAATGATTGGTATATAGAAACCATAAAATAAATGTGAGAAACGTAAATACATAAAAATTGTGTTATGTATCTAAATTTCCTAATAATAAATCAAATCATGCCATTCAATAGAAAGACCAAATGTGATGAAAACAGCTAAAAAAACCAAAGGTATTAAACAAAACTTTGTTTTATACTAAAATAATAACTAACATTTAGCAAAAGAACATAGAAGAAACAAAGAACAACTCTCAAGTAGCAAAACTAACAAGAAACATGAGCACAATAAAAACTAATCCATTAAACTTGCAAATAAAATAAAAGAAACCCACCAAAAAAGACATTTACAGCCACCCATAAGGTGTTTTCCTCTCCTAAATCTTCCAAACAGGTAGAAACCAAAACACCATTCTTCCTTCCCTAAAGCTAGAATCAAAACAAAAGAATAAAAAGCTATCTTCCCACATTCACTACCAACGCAGAGAGACATGGAAGGAAGCTTCACCTGCCATCTCCTGGTTTCCTATTTCTGACCTTTCTCGTTCGAGGCGGAGTTCCGAGCTATCTTCCCACATTCACCACCAACACAGAGACATGGAAGGAAGCTTCACCTGCTATCTCCTGGTTTTCTATTTCTGACCTTTCTCGTTCGAGGCGGAGTTCCGGGTGCGAGCATACGAGATGTACTCTGGCTGGTTTCTGGAACGTGTTTCTGAGATGCGAGGTATGTGAGAGCGGTAACGACGTCGGCAATGGCAGGCCTCATCGTAGGCTGCTCTTGCACACACATGGCAGCGACGGCAAGAGCTTGGTACAAGCTGCGCACGGGGTATTGACCCTGAAGAGTTGGATCAGCCATCTGGGGAAATTTCCTCCGATCTTTGAATAAGGGTCGAGCCTGCGAGTAAGGTCAGAGGATTATAAGGATATATCCTATAAGCCCATTATCATAATAATATTAGTCTTAACTCTCAATTATGTGAGATATGTTTATGAATTCAATTTATTCATTAATTTCTCAGTTGTCATCTATTTTATGCAAAATTATTCAGCAATGTGTTGTTTTAAGTTAAACCTCTTGTATGACAACTGAGCCACTAACTGCTATTTTTCTTACTCAGAAGTTTAGAAAAAGAGATAATTACATCTAGACCGCCCGAAACATTGATGTTTACAAATTAACCATCTAGGTGATTTTTTTGAACTACCGAACCGATGTATTTACGCATGCCACGATCAGACTATTGAGAATTTGGTAAAAATGAAAAATATGAGTTGGGGATTTACCATGCATTTTTGATATTTGAGTGAGAATTTCAAAATTGGATGAAAAAGAGTGGTTGTTTTGTAAATAGTAAGTTTCGGGTGATCTGAATGTAATTGCCTCAGATAATGAATCAATTTTGTTAAATACACACAATTCGATTGGAATGTAATTAGACATCAAAATTGATTTCAATTTCACATTCAAAACTAATTAAAATAAATTCTCAATTTCTAAAGAGCCCTAATCCCATAAAGGCTAAAGAGCTAAATGATACAAAATAAGAAAGGGAAACTTTAATACATAAGCATGATATAAGAAATTTAAATAACCTCCACTAAGGGTCAAGGATCTGAGGTCAGCTTAAACCAGCTAAATTGGAACACACATTTTAAGCAGGAGGTTGGAGGTTTGGCCTTTTGCCTCATGAGAATGTCAAACCTCATGGCATTGACCAAGCCAACTAAGGTCAGTGTAAGGCTTGACCTTCTCCCTCAAGAGAATGGTCAAACCTCAAGGCATTGAACAAGTCAACAAAACTCTTAGATCCAATGGTTGGTGGTCAACTTTGCAGTACAATGCCCACTTGATATTTTTACAAAACAAATAAAGGATCTATCATTCCAGCTGTTCCATGAAATATATGAGAGGGGTTATATACCACCCAAATCTTTCATTTCACATTAAAGATAATATTATTTTAACTTTAAAAAATATGAACTATACGTTTCATGCATAGGTACGGCGGTATATATGTAAAAATTAAAGTTTAGATGTTCGATATATAAATACATAAGAATTAAATGGTATTCATGTCAATATTCCTTTTTTTTTCACAACATTAATTTCAACCAATGTGCTGCGCATTTGAGCATTTCATTGAAATCCTTTAGAAAGGAGATTTCCATAAGTTGACATGAGGTCTACTATTATTTGTTATATGATCATATAAAAGCACATTACATACTAAAGTAAACAAGTCAAAATAATAAATATATTAGAAAAGTTTACCATGTCCAAAGGAGATAAACTTACCCATGAAACTAGGGTTTGTTCTCTAGCAGCCCTCGATGTGTCAATTGCCCTCCTCCCAGTTATAATTTCCAAAAGAACAACACCGAAGCTGTAGACATCCGACTTCAATGTTAGTTGTCCGGTCATTGCGTATTCCGGAGCACAATATCCGTAGGTTCCCATTATCCGAGTCGAAACATGGGTATTGTCACCGACTGGACCAAGTTTCGCTAATCCAAAGTCTGATAACTTAGGATGATAACCCTCTCCAAGCAATATATTTGAGCATTTTAAATCGCGATATATGACCGGAGGACTAGCTTTGTCATGCAAATACTCTAAACCTTTTGCCGCACCAGCTGCTATTTTCATCCTCGTGTTCCAATCAAGCGGCTTCATATCAGCCGTAGGATCTATAATTGTTGGAATGATTAGATGTTTTAATAAAAATTTTATGTGACAAATAGAATAGTTTACAAGGGACTTAATAACATTTCTTACCATGAATATGATCTTCTAAAGATCCTAAAGGCATGAACTCGTAGACCAAAAGCCGTTGATCACCATCAGCACAATATCCAAGTAGTTTAACTAAGTTAGGATGATGTAGCAGACTTAACATCAAAACTTCAACTAGGAATTCCCTATTTCCTTGTAATCCATCATGATCTAGCTGCTTTATGGCCACAGTCTGTAGTAAAACACAATAATAATTAGTGATAGAAATTTAAAATCAGTACATATTATGGAAGAAACATATGTTTTGATTGAAAACTTATGAGTTTTGGTTTTATTTGATCGCCGTGATCATTATTGGCCTTATTGGAAATATTTGATGCCGGCTTTATGAACCTTCATATTCTATTTGTTTCGATCTGTGTGGTGCCCAGTGTGTTTGTTTTATTTGATACCTGACTCATGTAAGATTTACATACATAGCACTCAATTCTTATGTATTAACATATCTAACACCGTTAATTTTTACATACATACCACTTTATCTATGCATTAAAAGGTGTATTCCACTTCTTAAACATCAAAAAGGTGGTATTTTTGATGAACGATTTAAGTTTATGTTTTAGATATGTAGATGCATAGGAATTGGGCGGTATGTATGTAAATGCCCCTTGATTTAATTGATCAAGATTATGAAAGTAACTAATGAAAATCATAGCATTATAATTAAGAGACTAAAGTATCAAAATGTGGAATTTAAAAAAAAAATCACCTGGTTGATACTCTCTAAGCGTCCTTTATACACCCGACCAAAACCACCCTCTCCGAGAAGACAATCAGCTCTAAAATTCAGTGTGGCTGAAGCTAATTCACGAAAAGTAAACGTCTGCGCGGCAATATGTTCAGAACCGCT
>NW_018164547.1:1313063-1315439 GCF_001263595.1 Phalaenopsis equestris | reverse complement strand
GAACAACAGTTTGTTCGCTCCTGTTCGGCTCAAAATAGCTCGAAAAAAAAATTATACAACTCTTTATATAACAATATATTTATGTCTAAGTTTAAATCATAACACCTCATGTGACAATGTGGTTAAGGTCTTCTTTTGTATAGATTTGATCCAGGTTCGAATCCCACACTTTACATCTATTTTTCTCAATTTTAGTTTAACGAGCCAATTTCGGGCCGAACACGAGCCGAACACGAACACGAATATTTAAATCGAGCCGAACACGAATACACTGTTCACGAGCCGATTTCGAACACAAGCTGATTTCAAATACGAGCTATTTCGAAAAAGCCGAACACGAGCCTGGTGCCACCTTCACTATATGATTTTTTTTTTCAGTAAGAAAGCAGTAATTAATTGGAACAAGTTCAGCATCTTAGCATATTCCTTTGAAAAAGTCTCTTTTTTGGGTGGATTCCCTAATGAAACTTATCAACCACAAAACCACATATTCACAAGAACATTGAGCTGCAATTTGTCTTACACTTTATGTCATGCACTAATCCACCAAAGGATATCTTGCCTAAGATAAGTTTTTGTGAGGAAAAAGAGTCTTATATCAAAAATAAAAATAATTAAGAAAAATTTGAAATTCTATTTTAAATTAAAAGTTTGTATTAAGCATATAATCAATTGTGAAAAATAAGGTTGTGAAAACCGGACCGGACATCAAAGTAGAAGAAATAAAGGTTTAATGTTTATTGGTTCGATCGGAGTTGAATCGGGAGTTGAATCGAATGATGTAATAAATTAAAATTTTATTTAAACTTGACATAAATGATATGTTTTAAAAAAATGATTATTAAAATATAAACTAAACACATCAATATTTAAATAAAAAACATCACAATAATTCTGAAATTTTACTAATTAATTTTCAAAAAAGTTAAATATGAAATATAAGAGTTACATACTAACATTTTAATATATAATATATAATATTGTGGGAATCTAAAAGAAGTAAAATATCATATTCTGGTGGCTGTTCCTCCCTGAATCAACTCATGGCATTGAGGAGATTTTTGCCCACTATAATCGATTTCTCTCACAAAACTTCATTGAAATATATAATTACTTGGTTTGACTCCATTTCCAATGCTTTTCCTCTCCATTAGAAACTCCCATATCTATTGGAAGTACTGATACAAAGCCTTTCCTCTCCATTAGAAACTCCCATATCTATTGGAAGTACTGATACAAAGCCTTTCCTCTCCATTAGAAACTCCCATATCTATTGGAAGTACTGATACAAAGCCTTTCCTCTCCATTGGAAACTTCCCTCTGCAGAACACTCCTACAATTTCAATGCCGAATAAATAATAAGCATAGAAACGGTTCGTCAGTCCAACAGTTGAGCCGGCGGTTCAACCGGTTCCGACCAGTTCACACCCAAAAAATAATTTTTTTGCTTTTCCAGACCAAACTGACCACCGCTTCACGGTCGAACCGGCCGGTCCTGTCCGGTTTTCTAAACCTTGGTGAATGATCAATTAACTTTTTCAATATCACAGTTTTGAGCACGTGAATCTTCTGAGAAGTATATCAATCCTACTTTTTATCGACTTAAATAATGAATAAAATCATATCATATAATTGAATGAGGTGTCATATTAAAACCAACAATTCATTCCTTCAAAATCTAAAGTAACCTCCACTGAAGCCACCACTATCTATTTGGCTTTTCTAGTGCTCAATCTGCCCGTTTCTTAATAATTCAGTAAAGTCATGCAATATTAAACTAACAATTCCCACGTTTCTTAATTAGCCACCACTCCAAGTGACAAGCTTCTCTTTTTCTTTCTTTAAAGCTTAGAAAGATTCATCAAAATAGTATAATTATAAATATAACCCCCTCTCACCATACTCCATCTCCCCACATCTCAATTTTCTCGCCCTCTCAAAACTTTCAACATTAAACTCTTGCTTCTTTCCTATGGAGTACCAAAACCAATACTCTTTAAAGAAAGGAAACCCTTTGCCAAGGAGAGGCCAAGTGAAAATCAAGATTTTTGCGAGTTTAGTTCGAACGATAAGCTCTAATTCTTTGAAGAACGGAAGAAGAGGAAGGGGAGAAGATGTTGCTGAGTCGATGATGATGTCGATACCATCAAGCAACGATTGTGTCTGCTCAGAAGATAGATATGAAGCCTGACTAATTCTCTCTAGCTACAAGCTCTTCTCTTGTTTATTGGACTTAATAAAAGGAGAGTTTTTTTTTTCTTAATGCAGAGTTACTGTTATAGCATAGTTTGTGTATATATATTCTTCTCTTTATTAATCTTTGGAGTAAAAGTATAATCTGAGAATGAGCACCGTAGCTGAAAATTATATATATAT
>NW_018164547.1:1306734-1313052 GCF_001263595.1 Phalaenopsis equestris | reverse complement strand
CTATGTGATAATAAAATATATATATATATATATATATATATATATATATCAGTGTGCTTGCGTGCGCGTGTGTTCCCCTACTCTTTGGTTGTCATCTGCTTATGTTAGTTCTAAGTCTCCTGGAATGGGGAGTTCGATCATGTTGGTATGCGGGTCCGTCTAGTGATTAGACACATGAGGTTGGTTGAGGACTCATATCATAACCTCTGGCCAATTTTATGTATGTATGTATATATGTATATATGTGTATATATGTATGTATGTATGTATGTATGTATGTATCCACACACGCGCGCGCGCACAGACACACACAAATACTACTTTAATGATAATTTAGGATATTATATGCTGAAGAAATAAAATATATGGGATATGCTTCTTTAACTCATTTCTTTAATGACTTCCTTCGCTCAGCATATGCATTAATTCATGATATGCACATTTCACCAAGTGGTAGAAGCATAATTAATTGAAATACTCTATGTAAATTAATATACACAATGAACAGATTTGTTAGAGTTAATGCCTCCTTTTTAAAATAATAAAAATGTAGCCATGCTTCATATGAAAACATAAGATCAATATTAGTTCCAAATTATGCAATTCGAAGTAATGCATGCATTACAATATTCTAATTATGTGAATGTATGTGTCTTGCAAAAATTACAAATTTATATTGATATAAACAAATTATTTATGCATTATGTCATTTTGATTAAATTATATTTATATCATCAATAGATGTGACAAATAAATGAACCTAATTTTCATTAATATTATTTTGTCTTTCTTTTTATTTTGGAAAAAAAATAGAAAACAAACAGAAACACCAAAAACACGGAAACTATGTTTTTCTCTTTTTCAAAAATAATTTTTTTTCGCACTCCCATCTACTTTGTGCGACAATGGCAACTGCTTTGGCTTCTCCTTCGTTCTACCGCTTGAAGGAGTGGGGTGTGGAAAGAGGGAGCTGCACGAGCGGGCGAGAGGGAAAGGTAGTCCAAAGTGGGTCGTCGATGGCATGAAGGAGCGGGGCTGCAGGTTATCGAGGCAGAGAGCGAAAGGCCAAGATTTCGGTAGTTAGATAGATAGATAGATAGATAGATAGATAGATAGCACTTCAAGAAATTATTGGTGGTCAAGTCTTTTTAAGTACTTTAGTGTTTAATTATTTTTTATTTTTATTATAATTAATATATTACATAACTCATTACTTTTTCTTCAACCCATTATCTTAAATTGAAAACAATATGATAACTTGTTATTTATTTATTTTTATTCTGAAATATTAATACTTTTTATCATTAAAATATTATTATTTTCACTTACTTCAAATCAATTTAATTTATGCAACTATTATAATTATTTTAATTTTCTAAAATATATAATAATATAAATAATAATGCCATGTCAAGCATCCAAAGTTGGCTAGCACCATGGTTGGTCTAATTGTCCCTCCACCGAAGGTTTAACCTTGTGGCACAAGCATATATTTCTGACAAATGAGAAGAGATCTCAATAAAAACCATCATTCGTTCTATTCCTAGACCTCTGCTTCAATTGGTTCTCGTTTGAATAAGTTGTTCACCTAAATTTTACTTATCTGTTCGAAAAATATCAAAAGAATGAATTTTAGTGATAAGCACTTTGCGGGAGCGCAGAGAGCATTGTTCTCGTGATTCTTAAAACCCTTTAGTGTTTCTTTGTGTGGTTAATGTTTTTTTAAGATTTCTTCATCGTTTTCCTTTCTCTTGGAAAAAAATTTAGATTTCTCATTTTTTCTTTGTTATTCTGATCTTCCTTTTGGTTTTAGAGGCATTGTCCCTTTCCTTTTTTCAAGGATTTTTCTTTTTCCCCTCTTCACTCTTCTCCATCCCTCTATAATCCTGGTTGTGTGTCAGTTTTAATCTAAAAATGATTATTTCTTCTAATTTCTTTAGATCTTCTGGATATAATTTATCTTATGTGTTCTGTGCATGATAAGGTTGTTTTCTCTGATGATGAGGTGGAAGTTGGTTCTAAACAATGGGATCTTATATTTATTGGTTATGTTTTAGGTAGAAGCCCTTTTTATGAGAAGCTATTCAGTCGATCAATAAGATCTGGAAATTAAAGGGCTCAGTTGAGCTTCTTTCTGTTACTGAGGGTTTCTTTCTCTAAATTTACATGTCCTAAAGATTTAGATATGATTTTGTCTAGTATCCCTTGGTTTATTAAGTATAATTTATTTAAGAGAAAAAATGGACTACAGATTTCAAGCCAACTCATGAGGATTTCAAGCCAATTCCTCTTTAGGTGAAATTCCCAATTCTTCCATTATTTTCTTGGTCAGAAAATAAAATTTCTGAAATTACCAGCAGGATTGGTATTACTCTTGCGGTTGATGTGTTGACAACTAAGGGTTCTTGGATGTCGTTTGTTAGAGTTAATGTTCAAATCAAGATAGATTCTCCTCTTCTTGAATCTATTATTATTGTTTTCAAAAATAAAAATTTATTATTCCTGTAGTTTATGAATGGAAATCGATTCTAACAATCCCTCATAATCCATCTAACTGCCCTAAAGTTTCTTCCTTGCCTGCGAATGCTTTCCCAACATTGCGAGGAAGAAATTGTAGACATTTAATAATGCTGGTAATTGAGAAATAGTAGTAAATTTAGGGTTTAGGGTTTCTTAAGTAAATTTATTAAAATTAGTCTTTCTTAAGGTCCTAATCGTATTCTTAATACTTTTATTCCTCCTGATCTTAATATTCTTTTAGATATCACTCGATCTGTAATGATTCTATTGTTGATATTAATCCTATTTTTTATAATGTTGTTAATATTGAGGTCTCATCCTATGTGAACATTGATTCTTTATTGCAACTTGATTTAAATCCTCCAAATTTTGTCTCAGTGAAACCTAATGGAAGTGTTAATAACATTGTTCCACAATTTTTGATTGCCTCTAATATTATTTCTTCTCAGGCAGTATTATTGGTGAAAGTTTTAGTGTTAATGCTACTAATATTAATTCCTTACAAGGTAGTGGTATGGATCTACTTTTAATTTTAATGCAATTATTTGCATAATGATTAGTTTTGCCACATTTGTAGCATTTGATTTCTCTATCTTTTTTTTTCTTATGAGAAATCTTCGACCACTTCTCTGAATAATATTTTTCAAAGTTTTCCTTATGACATTTCTTCTTTTTTTGAAAAAATTTTTCTTTTTCTTTCAAAAATTTATGAATATCATAAGCAAATTGTTCACAGAAAGCGTCTAATTGTTTTCTTTCTGTCAACCTTTCTTTTTTAATCTAATATTTCTGTTTGAGATCTCTACATAGGGCTAAGTCTTTTTATACACATGTATTTATTAGTTGTACATATGTCAGACTTTCATATAGAATACATTTAATAATAGTATCTTGTAATTATCTTTTTTACGTTATTGGTAAAAAGATTAGGTAAATTTTCAATAATTTTTTATTTCCAGTGCTTGTTGTTCGTTTTAGGGAGAGACATAAATCTATTTATAAAAACATCTTTGTACCAACAAAAATGTGTTAAAATTGAACATCTTAATTTTTGTAAAAGAGAACGAATTTGCTCTCCATTATCGGATATTATGCCGGTTAAATGTCGTAAAATATTGATAATTAATTTATAAACAACATTAGTATTTTCTTGATTAGGATTTCTTGTTATTGTATGACTTAAAAATTATTCTCTTTGTTCTTGAGTTAAATACTTATCCCACCAGCCTTTGAGAAGACCGGTAAATCCACACATTAACTGAGTTACGATTTGATGGGCTTGATTATTATGACTCTGGGCTGCAGAGACATAAATCATCATTTGTGTAAGATAATTTGTATTTGACATTCAGTCATGCCACCAATATCTCATTCATATATATTTGATGGATTATAATTATTTTAATATTTGTTATTATCTACTTCATATAGAACGTCTACAGGGGTAGGTCGGGGATAGTAGTATCAACTTGTCTGTCTAGTTTGATGTGAAGATGAAGCTTTATTGCCTTTTAATTTATGTATTTTAAATAATTCTAAGTTTGAATTATTAACTTGGAATTGTTCTTCAATGCATTCAATTTTAATCTTATCATTATCACAATTTTATGATTATTGAGTTAATTGATCATTTTTATTTAAGGTTGTAATTTTAGTATATTTTATGTTTTTAATTAATTCTTCAAAATCCTGAGTCGAGATACTAAGTGAAAATTAGGATAGAGAGGTGGTTGTATAGTAGAAGCTGACAAAATAATTGTTGAACTTACTTTCTTTTCATTTTGAGTTTTTAAAGAGAAAATAAGTTGATCAATTTTATTTTCTAGTTTCATTATGTGATTTGAAATTAAAGATAATAATATTTGTAAATTTTAATTATTTAATTGTACGAATAAAATCTTTGGTGACATTAATTTATAGAGTTTTTTCAAAAGCAATTAATTTAAATTTTGGGTTTTTATTGTCTAGATCTAGTATTGTGGGAACCGTTGGAGGATAAATAGATTACACTATCTCTCCATAATTAAATTTCTATTTTTTGGTTAACATGTTTAATTCATGTTCTGATTTTTTAGTTATTTGATTGCTAAACCATGTTAAAAATGAAATAAATTATTTTTCTTATTGGAGTCTATTTTTATTTTCTTCAAAATAAATTTTAAAAAATTTTCTTCTATCATCTTCCGTAATATAAGTACGATATCAATTTCTGAATGATTCCTATTTAGGTTGTAGATAATCATTAATTAAAGTTTGTTTGATTTATTTTTTAGTGAATTCTTTTAAGTCAATCATTATTAAAATTAAAACTTGCTTCTAATTGCAACGAAAAGATTTTTTATCCTAGTTGGGTGTAATAGATTGTTACTTGATAGATTTATTCTATTTATTCGTTGATTTATCAATAAATTTTCAACGAAATCATTTTGAGATAATTTTGAAGAGGAATAAGATATCATTGAAAGAGTAATGGATATTCTCGGTTAAAATCTTATCACAACATCACAGTTAGTATTATGACTAACTTGTTCAACATCCTGAATTATTAGATTATGAGGATTAATAGCAGTTTGCAATTGCTACGACTCAGGGAAGCTTACTTCATCCCATTTTATAGTTCTATTGTAGTTACATTTGAAGTTAACAAATTTGTTTCTACGATTGTAGATCTATCTGTTGGTTTCATGTTATTTTTCATATTTGGATATAAAATGTTCATTACCTTAAAACGAATTCTATAAATTATAGTGATTATTTTAAATCCAGGAAAAAATTCATACACATGTAATTTTATCTGTATTTTATCTGCTTCGAAGAGATTTATGTCTTAAGTGACAGACTTAGATTTGAGAAAGTGTTAAAGAAAACAGACTCATGACACAGGCTAGTTTCCATAACTACCTTTAACAATTCTACCCAATTCAAACATCTTGCATCTCTTAAACAAGCTAAAATTGAAGCATTTAATCCTTGTAATGTTAGAGGTTTAAATGCTACTTGAATTAAATCCATGTGAATATATTTATAATTTTCTAAGTAACTATTTATTTTTTCTTAATTTAATAGGAAAATTATTTTCTCTTGTTCGTCTATTGTTAACGATTGTTCAACAGATTTAATTGATGATTTACCTTTAAAATTAAATGTTCCAATTTTATAGTTATGTTTATTTTTCACGTTAAGAATATTTAATTTATTTAAATCTTCTTCGTTTACAGAATATTCCTATAATTTTGCATTTTTAATATTATTATTTCTAGGTTGAGATCTTTGTAAGTTTTGAGATATTATGGTACCATTGTACCGTGAAGATGCCTCATTAAAGGCAACTGATAAAATATCTAGAACTATTTTTCGTTAAATAAGTTTAATAGGGTAATCCAACAACAGCTAAATGAAAATATTATTGCCCCACTAAGGATTTAATCTAACGAGTCAAGTCAACAAGAACCAGGCAACAAGGCGTCCATCCCAGACATAAAAGTGCCCACATGCAACAATGGTTACTGGATTAAGGACCAGAATGTCAAACTCAATATAATCTAGTATGTCAATCAAGGATATTATGTTGCAGAACAACACCCGACTTTGCTAAACAAGATATATCTATCCCAACAGAGTTGGGTTACCATAATAAAATTATCTACAGAAAAAAAAACTTCAGAAAAGATTTAGCCACTCATGGCTCTGATACCAATTTAAAACCAAAATATAAATAAAATTGAAATATATTAAGAACAGGAAAAACTTACAGAGTATCAAAAACATTGGATGTGATGACTTTATTAAGTATATATA
>NW_018164547.1:1301652-1306634 GCF_001263595.1 Phalaenopsis equestris | reverse complement strand
CTAAATTTGGATATTTTCGGACGATGAAATTGGACGCCCAAAAATAAAGGGGCAACTGATACGCCAACAACAAATTTTCATCATCCGACATAAATCTCAAGGTATTATTTTGAGCAAAAAATATTCAAATCTTAATAAAAAGTCATTTAGAGATCCGATTTCAATAAACTTATAGTCAAACTGACCAGCTCGATGAGAAGGACCCAATGATATAAAAGCTAGTCCAATCCAAATCAGATCAAGCCTGGATCAAATTATTAGACCACACTTTAAGGATTTCCGGAGGTATTTGAAGGTCAAACGGATGTCGAATCTAGCGAGTTCGTAATAGAATCGAACGTCTTGACAAGACAAATCCAACGAGCCCAAGATGGCTTAATTCTGACATCGTTAAGACACTCAAATGTCCATCAAATATTATCTGATCGAAATAAGCTCTCCGGACCGTCCGATCGAAATGGTTCATATTCTTGCATTAATTGCACTCAAAACATTATAAATACAACATCACCTCTCACATGAAGGAGATGCTTGAGAGAGAACTTGAGACATTAAGAATGAGCTCAAGTCCAACATCATCCTGTAATCGTCGATCGTCGTCGACCACCACCAATCGTCAGTGACCACCGCCGACCTCCGTCGACCACCGCCAACCGTCGGTGACCACCACCGACCTCTGTCGGCCACCACTGACTACACTCCGTCAGTCGACGTTATAACTTAAAAAGCTAATAACTATTTTCCGTCTGTGGGAAAAACGGTCTCTGTAATCATCAATCAATAGTGAATTTTCGTAATTGGTCAGGCTCCGTGGTTTTTTCCCATTTTGGGTATTCCACGTAAAAGTTTATGGAGTTATCACTGTTTGTTTCTCTTTCATCTGTATGTGTGTTGAATTCTCGTATAATGCTAAGACGAAATTTGTTACTCTACCGCCGCGGATTTTCCAGCACGAAACAATCACACAAGTAACATTTGCTCTGTATTTTCGGCAGTAATGTTGTTATATTAAAATTTAAGGTTTTGAATATGATAATACAAAAGTATTGGGTGGTATGTGTGCAAATCCCCCATATAAATTTCCCAAAAAAAATAAATCTAAAAAAAGGTTACTAATAGAAGAGAATAGGAGCTTTAACATCCATCAACATATCAGTAAATAATTCGGTATGTCAGACCATTAAATATAAAATATTTGGAAGATTTATTTCTCTGTATGGATATGAAAATTATCAACACAGCTTATATCCATTTTCGGTGAGATTAATTAATATTTGATCTATTTTTTTTATTAAAAAGTATTTATAATCCTCGTGAGAACAAAAAATTAAAATTTATTTCTTAAAATTAAAAAAAAATTAATGAAATTTTTGCCCAATACATTTTAATTCTATGTTATATGCTATTGTTAACTCAGATTTGACCTCTAATCACGCACATAAAAAAAGAGAGAAATAAGGGTCCCCAAATCTCACTAGTTGACGAGATTCCTTAATGGAGGAAAAGAATGAGAGAGTCTTCTCTCTCGCTATACAACACTTCCTATTTATAGGACTTGACCCGCCTTAGGAGACACATCATATTATTTAAAAAAAGATCCCACAACGAGATCTCAGATGAGTCCATATACGCTTTCGATTAAACACTCACTTATAACAACAATACTTGAGAAATAATGTCTTTGTGAAGCGTTGGGCCCCCTTCTTCCTTCGCCTCCAGTGTTATTTTGGATTCTTGAGGCATCCTTCCTTCGCCTCCAGTGTTATTTTGGATTCTTGAGTCATTTGCCCCCAACTTTGAGTTGTCTGGTCATGAGCCTTGGTTTTGATCGTGTGGTATTGGGCATTAACCCTGTGGTCGGCCGCTTCTTGTGGTTTGTCGAATGGTCTGATAAATGAGGCCTACGTCAATCATCCATGTTCTGATCATAATCGCTCATTTATGATAGTTCGCTCGGCCCTAGATCAGTCACTCCTAGGTGCCAGTGGCCTATCATACTTTCTTGGCTTATTAACGTCTTGCTATCATCTTTTGGTGTCTACTTGCGGCGACTCTTGGGCCTCCTGATTGAGCCATCCAGCCTGGCTTTATTCGCTCACTGTCTTTGATTTCATAATTATTTGAGAGCTTACTTTTTCTCATGTGCAATTATAAATTAGAGACTCAAAAGATTGTTAAGATATCCCTCTTCTTTGTATACTAACATTAGGCTATTTTATTATGTCCTAAATTTCACGTGTCACATATAGTCCTTTCATACAACTAAATTTTGAAATGTTATAACTAAACTATTAGACACTTATATGTATAACCATAACAAAATATTATGAATCATCAATAGTTTAGTAGTTTTATTTAAATGGTTAGTTATATTTGCCTTTCAAATTGGTTATATTTTTAATGATTTAGGGTCTCTTTGGGGCAGCTGCAGCTTTTCAAGCTTCTACTGACTGATAAGCAGCTTATCCCCTTATCCCGATAATCTGCTGATGACCAGCTGATCTGGATAAGTTGTCTGATTGTTTGGTTAGTGCGTCTGGAAAATAATTATGTTAAAATCAATGACACATGTAATAAAAATAGCCCCATTTAGGTACAATATGTATCAGGATATTTATATAGTTCTAACTTCTAAGAAGCTATGAATGAATTTGCAGGCAATTACATACAGACCACCCAAAATTCGCTATTTAGAAATTAACCACCCTCTTTCAGTCATTTTTTAAATTCTCACTCAAATATCAAAATACATGGTAAAATCCCAATCCTTGTTTCACATTTTTATCAAATTCTCAGTAATTTGATCGTGGCATGCGTAAATACATCTGTCCGGTTGTTCAAAAAAATCAATCTTTCGGACAGTCTATATGTAATTATCTCTTGTTTAAATGTAATGAATTTGAGCCATATATTTTGTCATTTATCACTTGTCATTTTAAAATCCTTTCTGAATCCATTATTTAAACATAAACTTTTATCTTAGATAACAACTTAAAAAAAATTAATTTTTGATATACATCTCTCTCTCTCTCTCTAGGGCTGTCAAAATGGCTCGTTGTTCGCAAAGAGCTCGTGTTCGGCTCATTAGTTTAGCGAACAAGCGGAACACGAACAACATGAACAACATGAACAAATATTTGTTCGTTTGTGTTCGGCTCGAAATACTACTATCAATTATATGTATATATATGTATATGTATATATATGTGTATGTATATATATATATATGTATATATGTATGTATATATATATATATATATATATCTATATATTAACAAAAACTAAGGCTGATCAGAGATGAGAATAGCTTTTGTTCTTAGAGTAGAGAATGTTTCATTCGTGCAAGATTCATTGTCATTGTTACTCCTAAGGTAACTTATGATGTATTTTCCTCTATTACACCATGGAATAGTTGGTTGAAATCTAAATGTAAACTAACATAGATCAATGAACACAGTAGTACAAAAAATACCAATGTTTTGGTACGAAGGAGATGAATAAGCTGAGGCTTACGTAACCAAGAAGAATAATTTACTAAGTTCTCTCCAGTCGGCTTATGCATAAAAGAAACTTTGACATTTTCTTGTCTTCCACAATACTGCTGTATTAGTTGGATAAAGGAATATGCTAACCATAAATCCCAAGTAGACTTTGGACCATTTATTTTCTGGTTCCTTTTTTATTACTTTATAAGATGTGTGTTTGCTCACCATAAATCCCAAATAGGCTTTTCTACATCTATTTTCCTTGTTCCTTTTTATTACTTTATAAGATGTGCGTTTGCTAACCATAAATCCCTTTTTATAAGATTTTAAAAACTAAAAAAACGGTATTTAACTTTTAAAAAATAAAAAATTTAAATTAAGAAAAAATTCTATCAACAATATATATATATATATATATATATATTGATAATATCATCCTTTGAAAGGGAAATTTAACTTTATATTCCCTATAATGCACATAATTGATCAAATGCATTGTCTTTTTTTGTGATATCCTTTTTAGTCTAAATTTAAAGATTTTTTTATCAATTTAACATTTTTATAAATTCTAAAATGCATTTTTACTCATTTTTAAATTTATATTTAATATTTTTATAGTAATAAATGCCACCATTAATTGTTCCACTTATTTGGGGAACTATGTCATCATCGAATAGAGCACTGACTAAAATCAATTAATATCTCGATTAACATGATTTGCTTTTGGTAATATGCCAACGCAGAAGAGCGCATTTACTAATTTGCCCATTTCGATGGAAGTTAGCGACCGAATTCAAAATCGTAACGGTCGATTTTATTTACTTTTTTGGTTTATCATTAATGAATAATCGAATGCAACACGGTATCCATCCACACACGACACCAATGACATCAAATGATATCAGCCGTCTGATTAGTTAAGTTGATCGGTCGTTGTACCAGATCTCCGCAATAACGTCAACGCGTTTCTTCCTTTTACTCATGCAAATATGTTGTAAGCGGGCTGAGCTTCAGCGATTTCAGACTTGGCACGTGTTCGATTTGTTCGAAATTATTCGTGTTTGAAATCGGTTCGTGTTCGAAATCGGCTCGTGAACAATATGTTCTTGTTCGGCTGGAAATTATCTCGTTAAAATTAAATTTATAAAAAATATATAGCGTACTGGATTTTAACATGTACCAAATGAAAGCAAAAGACGACCCATAATCACATTACCGCACAAACAATTACATTTTAAACTTAGATATAAATATATATATATATATAATATATTATTGTATAAATAATATATGTAATATATTATTATATAAATAATTATATAAATTTTTTATTTCGAGCTAAAACAGGTCGAACACGAGCGAACAAAAAGTTTTTTGTGTTCGGCTCGTTTATAATTCGAGTTTTAAAAACTTGTTTGTGTTCGGCTCGTTTACTTAACGAACGAGCCGAACACGAGTTGTTCGCAAACAACGAGCTTTTTTGACAGCCATACATGC
>NW_018164547.1:1278332-1290058 GCF_001263595.1 Phalaenopsis equestris | reverse complement strand
TATATATATATATATTGAATCGATCCAAAATGCAAACCGATTATCATTTCTGTTTCAGCGTGCTCCAAGACAAAAATTGATTTCAATGAGATCTGATCAAATTTGGCATACCAAATTGATCATCACCGATGTATTAAATTCCCCTCCCATGCAGAACATCTTGATCGTTCAAATAAAGCGAATGAGCTCGATTCCATCAAAAACAGTCAATTTGAAAAACAAAGCAGACTTTAAATGAAAAAAAAAAAACCAAAAAACCAAAAATTAAGGAAGATTTACGGACATACCACTCAATTCTCATGTATTTACAAATCTAACACCTAAACTTCAATTTTTACATATATGCCACCTTACATATGAGTGCCAATATGTATTTCACTTTTTAATAATTAACATAGTGGTCTTTTTTATGTCATATGAACTATATAGATGGTATAAACATAAAAAGCAAATTTTAGGTGTTAGATATGTAAATACATAGGAATCGGGTGATGGGTAAATGCCCCAAATTAACAAAAAGGACATTGCAAGACTGATTCATGTCTCAAAATAAACACAGCTCATTTACCTCAAAATTAATTCCTCACCCATGCCATGATGCCACCCCAATGTTCTCTACAAATTAGTTCAGGCATTTAAAATACAATTTGTTTTCAAAAAGCAATATAGAAATAAAACAAGTTCAGCACCTCACTATCATCTGCTTTGTTCTCCACAGCAGACTTATGAATAATAATCGTCGATCAGAAGCCCGCATAAGTTTTACAACAACTCTATGACCTCGTGTAACTCGTTGTTAGTTCGAGGAATGGATCTCGAGAGTGGTCCTTGACAGGGTTGCTTCCAGCTCGTTCAGCTCATCCATGTCGAGGTCATCATCGTCATCCTCGGCGAGAATTTCATCCTCTTCGACAGATTTCGAAGTGCTTGGTTCACCAATTTTACTCTCTTTAGCCTGAAGTAAGGAGCATGCAAATGATTGTATGTAGAGGTGTCAAAAATTGACCCAACATGCCAAACCAACCGAAACTCGAGTCAAAAAATACAGGTGCAGTTTAAGCCAACCTGAATAATTTTTGGGTCAGGTTTGGGTTGGGAAACCTAATCAGTTTAACTTTTTGGGCCAGGTTTCGGTTGACCCACCAACCTGAAATCAACCTAAATCTGACCTTTTAACCCGCAATCAACTCAAAATTAAATTGTCAACTTGAAATAGACCTGAATTTGACTCAAATTTGATACAAATAGCAATTATGACTTACGTTAAACGGGTTATAAGTCAGGTTTGGGTTATAGGAATCCTAACCCATTTAGTTTTTTTGAGTAGCTGTCAGGTTGACCCGCCAAATCAAAAATTATTTGAATCTGAGATGCTAACCCGAATTTGACTTGAAATTGATCTACCAATCGAAATCCAACTCGAATTTAAACCAAATAACTATTGTCTTATATATTAAATGGGTTATACGGGTTTGGTTTGGGTTAGCAATTTGAAGTTGGGTCAGGTTCGAGTGGCCTTTCTAACCCATTTAATATTTGGGTGAGGTTCGGATCAAACAATTTCAGGTCGGGTCAGCTTTGGGTTAGACCCAAACCCGACCCGCAAACTCGAATTAAAACCTAAATTGTACAGGTTCAAGATCAAGCAGAAGCATATAATACTAAATTTTAAAATTGGACAACAAAAACAAAAATGAACTGAGAATGATGATCTTACCTTCTCTTCACCATCTGAATCTTCCCTCTGGTATTTCTCATACGCCTCTGCATCATCCACAAACAGGCTAGCATCTGAAAGAAAGAGCTCACGACCACTGAAAAGAAAACAATTTTGTTAGAAATTACTTCTATCTTGCCGAGTTGAGAAGAACTACTGGGCATGATCAAACCTCATGCGATCATTTTTGGCTCGCTCTGCCTGGTTTGCTGCAAGGGCAGCTTCCTTTTCAGCCACCTTCTTAATCTTCCATTGTTGGAAGAGCTCAGGCGTCATGGGTGTGGTAGAAGACAGTTTTCCACGCTTTTAGAAAAGTAACACTGATTAGAAAGTTCACCAAAATAACATTTTTGAGAGAGAAAACCCCATGATCACTGTTGGAGAAGTGCTGACAAGAGTTATTGTGCAAATTATGAAGGAGCCGTTTGAGATCATTTTTGTTTATATATATATAGATCTTTTGATTTGAAATAAAATATATTTAACATAATTGATCCAATATGATTATTTTTAAAAGCACTTAAAATATCTAAAAGTTATTTGAATGTTTTAAATAGCATATCAATTTATTTTTAGAAAAAAAAATAAAAAGAAATAAAAAAACACTAAATAAATATGATTTTAAAGACAAATGAAAAAATAAAAAAAAAAACATAAAATTAACTTTATTTTTAGAAAAAAAAATAAAAAGAAATAAAAATACACTAAATAAATATGATTTTAAAAACAAATGAAAAAATAAAAAAAGATAAAATTAATCCCAAACAAGTCCGAAGGGTCTGTATTTCACAAATATGACTAAGCAAGACAATTGCAGGGATGGAAGGGACAAAAGATATCAACAAAAACATGCATGGGAGCACGGGTGCAAAGATGAAACCTTTCAGCACAACAGAAATGTGCAGTACCTGGTCCTCAATCTCTTCTTCAATTGCCTTCTTGTCTGCTTCCTCCTCCAACAAGGCCTTCATTTGAGATTTCAAAATATATCCAGGAGGAAGAGCATGCCTGTAATGGCAATCTTTGCCGCCATTGGGGCAGGACCAGAACCAACCATACTGTTTTTTCTCTACTGCCTCCAGGAAAAACTTGCAAACCTGAAAAGAAAATCTTAACTAAGAAACCTCCAGCAGGTGCATAGATCAAAATAGAAAACATTTCATATTATGTGATTGTTTGACTCATTGTTATTAAGATGGCATTGTTTTCTAAGTAAGAAAGTGAAGGAGAATATCATGCAAATGCTATTCAGATAGCATTGATATCATTCAAATAAAGTGTGTTTAGTTACCTCAATCTTGGCAGGAAATAAATCATAAATAACATAATCTTACATCAAAGAAAGCATTAAACTAAACAACCCCTAAATTATGGAGCAAGTATGGCCGCAAATATTTTAATGTGAATGAAATTTGGACTCAAGCAGTGATCTACAAGGATGCAATCACAAAAAGACATGCTGTGTAAAGTAAGGCGCAGATTCTCGATTAAAACTTGTTACAGCGAAAATTGCAACAGGTAAAAATATACCAAGTGCAACAATCATTGTTAACCAGAAAATTATATTTACTAATTCTATCTTAAGACTAAGTAGAAGAATTCAGTGTTGGTCTTAGTGTGGCTTCACAAATAGACAAATATGCAAAACCAGGGGTTGATGTTTGGTTAGATGGTCAAAAACTAAATGGAGGGTGTTCCAATACACAAATCTTTTCGATATGCCACAGCTCCAATTAAGAACTATTTTCTGATAATGATAAACAGTGCAGGAAAATATACCATCCATCCATATCATGAGATGATGTAACAACCAAAATTCAAAAAGAAAAATATAGATTAAATATTTTGAATACATTAAGAGACATGGCACTTCTAATTTTAAATGGTTTCAAAGCGAATAAATGTTTAATAAGCACAAAATTCAGAAAGCTATAAAGCAGCTTAAGAATAAGATTCATATCCTTAATCATGATCCAAAAAACTCGGGAAGTGTAGGAAGATGGTTAAGCATATAATAATTATATTCCAGAGAACTTATAGTAAAATAAACAGAACAGTCTATTTTTTTCACCAATAGATATATAAGAAATAAAATGTAAGTTCATTATAAAATGGTTCAAATTCCTTTCACAATAGTTGCAAATGATAAAATCAAGAAAATTTAAATGTACAATGATTTTATGATGTAACTTGTTAGTTTAAACGGACCTAGAATCACAATTCCATGCTTCGCTACACCATCCATCAAGGTTGGCGGGCCCGCAATGCCAAGATTCACAACCGAACATACAGGACACCAACAATTATTGCTGCTACAATTATCGAGGCCCTCACTAAGACGCATTTTTACCCATTTTGGGGGCACTAGGATGCTAGCCACCCTAGTTTTTTCTTCTTTTTCGCAGCATTCGGGATGATCGTGGTATAGGCATCATGGCTATGGGACAATATTTGAGCATTGGGATAGCTCCCAAGTAGAACTTTTGGCGGTGAAATCTCTCCAACAACTTCTCCAGTCATGGATGTTTGATCTGAAAGGTATTATCATTGAAGTGGACAATAATAACATTATGCAATTCCTTAGATCCTCCATTCAACGAGATGTTTGGAAGCTCCAAACACAGCTTGCGATGGACTTTGTTGTTCTTTTGAACTTCAAAAAAGTTCTCTTTTTGCATGTTTCTAGATATTGAAATAGGGCCACCAATTTTTATGCTAAGCTCGACCGTAGTGATTCGTTTTTTTTATGCATGTAGATGACGATAGGGAACAATTCACTATACTTTTTAATGACAGGTCTCAGTTTTATAGATCATAGATGCATACATGCATAATTTTTTTACCGTTGATATATTAATGCAAATATATATTTTTACAAAAATGAAGTTGCACAGAAGTTAAAAAATTACCTAATTTTGTGTACCATATTGCTGATATTTTACCCTATGTCAATTAACTCTGGTTGCCTACTTCTTAGACTATTACCATGATTGATGATTTCACGGTATCAAGGCCAAGATTTTATGGTTAATTCTATCATTCTTTGTGCATGATTGCTATTCTGAAAGCATGTTCCATCGCCAATTTTAATTTCATGTTTAATCAATTAAATCTTTGTTCTCTCTCTTTCCATACAGGCAATAATCCTCTTTAATCATGCTGTTTTCTATTTCATATTGTTTTAAAATATATGGAACAGTATAATTTTTGTTAATGTAAGCAATAAACCTACTGTTCTTGTAAATAATAATATTATTAGTCACATGAATGGTTAAACATATTCGCTTCCATGATTGTCCTCCATTCAATCCACTTTCTTTCTCCAACGAACACAATTTAAATTAAAATCAACAACAAAACCCATAATCAATATCCACAAACCCATAACCAAAAGCATAAATTTTGAAGAAAAACAATAATCCAGACTCAAATTTGATTCAACTGCCACTTCCCACAAATATCCACCTCATATCTCCCAAAAAGCCTCCAAAATTTCTCAACCAACTAGAGTTCATTACAACAACTAGGCAAGCAAGCAGCCACTTTTCCTAATTTCAGATCAAAGGAAAGTGGTTTTACAAGGTTTCCAATGTAGTTTCCATAACATTGAAATCACATTTCAGATTGGAGTTTTTATAAGCTTTTGGTATGTTAAAAGACCCTCCTCCAATCGCATACAAAATGTCTCACAACAAGTTAGAAAATTAGGTTTCCCAAGGCCATCTCTATATAAGGCAAACCAGCCAACAGCACTTCAATTGCAAATATTACCAAAATAAAGGATGAGGGGACGGGCAAATACAGAGAAAAAAAAAAGGCACTCAAGAGAATAATTCCACCATTTTAACAGCTTAAACTAACAAAATTTATATTCATTTCAAGATTATAGTAGTATTAGTAGTAAAAACGTGTCTCATTTTATTCAATATCTCAGTGGAAAGGGAAACAATGACCAGAAAATTCCCTACAATCTAGAAGGGAACCCACATTCAAATCTGAATTTTTTAATCCTAGCAGTCAACCTTAATTCCTACAATCTAGAAGGGCACCCACATTTGAACTTTCTAAACTTCAACAAACAACCTTAACTGAAAATACATATCCTACATCCCTAACCTACCCCATGCCAAGGTTCCTAGACGATAAAATAATGGAAGATTTACATAAATACCACTAAATACTTATGTATTTACACATCTACTTTTTTTATATATATGCCACCTTATTTATGCATGAAAAAGTGTTCACTTTTTAAAAGTTAACATAGTAGTATTTTTGATGTGATATGAATAATTTGGGTTGTATAAATGTAAAAAAGTCAACTTTAGGCGTTAGATATGTAAATACTTAAGAACTGGGTAGACTGTAGGTAACTGCGCCTAAAATTATTGTTCTTGTGTACAGCAAAAATCAATGTTCACGGTAACTGTGAGAATCTCAAAAATAGAAAAGAGGGAAAATGGGACAAGGCAAAATGAAAAGCATCCATAGCCTTCTACTAGGCATCAGCATCCATTTGGAAACATAAAGCCTTATACTAGTACTTAAATATACGCTGAATAAGGTTGCATCTCTGCCATGCCATCCACACATTGTTTAGAGGTACCATCCACTTTTAATGAACATACTTGATATCAGAAGTTATTTTTATTGATTTGGTTGTCTTTCCTATTATTTCTTTTTATACATACTTCCTAGTTTATACATTTCATTTTTATCTTTTAGGTGTTGTTAGGAAAGATTTGGGTAATATATCTTTCATTTTCTATACCCCTTGTATCATGTATTATACCTCGTTTGTTGCTCAATAATATCATCCTGCCCTATTCTCAAATTCTACACGTTATCAAATTAGGTTCTTTTCTGCGGGCTCGCCCATCCGCCAATTTCAGCCGGCCAGATTTACTGTAGGCCTTCCGTTTTAAATCACTATTTCCTACAATTTTTTTTTCTGACCGGTAGCTTTCAGTCAATGTTTCCTACAGCTTTTTTGCCTGCCGGTCAGATCTCCTGAAGGTTCTTTCAACCGAAAGCGCTAACCTTCCTTGCCACCTTGGTCTTCTTCCCGCCAACCGAATCAAATCTCATGCCGACAGAGATCCCTCCTGTCGGTCAAATCGTCACATGTATGCCCCATATTTTGTTGTCTGCTACATAAGGGCCCTTCTCCGTTTATGTCTCAGCATCGTAACCTAACCTTTGGCTCCATCAAAATCATGGCGGATTCCTCCACTACCGAGTCTCCTTCTGATGAGGTCCTTGAATCCAATGGAGGATCGACGCCTTCCTCTATCTATCCCTTGGAATCATAGTGGATTCCTCCACCATTGAGTTTCCTTCCGACGAGGTCCTTGAATTCACTGAAGGATCCACAAACCGGAGGGCCGGAAAATAACATAAATTTCCTGATTACAACCCACAAACTCAACGACTCGAATTTCCTTCAATGGTCTCAAGTCATTTCCTTATTTGTCAAAAGTCGAGGTAAATTTGGCCACCTCACAGGTATGATTTGTGAACCCCCAAAGACAGACCCAACATATGCAGCGTGGGAAGTGGATAATTCCATGGTGATTTCAAGGTTGATTAATGCCATGGAGACTATGATTGTTCCTTTGAATATATTTCATTTGTTTGCAAATGTACTATGAACGGCATTTCGGGATACCTACTCTGATGTAGGAAACTTAGGACAACTTTATGAGGTTTCTAAAAATATCTGTCACGCAAAAAAGAAATCAAGGATTGTGATCGGTACTAAAATGATTTGGTGACCTTATGAATTGTATGTGATCTCTACTATGAGACTACGCATGGGACTCTCCAGCGGATCTTCTCCTCTTCCAGAAAATTGTAGAAAAAGATCGGGTGTTTCAATTCCTAACCAGCTTAAACAAGGATCTAAACGAAATTTAGGGTCGTATTCCTGGTCGGGATTCCCTTCAACTCGTGTTGCATTCATTGAGGTATGCCGCGAAGAATGTTGGAGAATTGTAATGCTCGAAACCTCCACTCCTTCAGTCGAACCGTTCGCCTTGGTCTCTAATATTACTCAAACCTCCTCCAACAGGCCAATCACTCCACTTGTTATCACTGACACAAGCCCAGTCATACCCATGAAAAGTGTTGGAAGCTCCACAGGAACCGACAAATAAATCTTCAACCAATCCTCCTCTGCTAAGGGTCTCGCTACGAACTCAGAAGCCACAACAGTACAGCCGTCTCCCACTTGAAACATCCCGGAATCACCACATTCCATTAAGAGTCAGATGGACCACATAATCAAACTACTTTGATCTAGTTAGTTCTCTTCTGACCCATCAAACTCCCATGTTCATCTAGGTAACACTCTAATGGCACTTATTGTTTTTGATTCTTCTAGTCCGTGGATTATTAATTCAAGTGTCATAGACCATATGACCGGATGGTCTCAAGCCTTCTCAACATATTCTCAGTGCATTGGGAGAGATGCCATTAAAATTGTTGATGGACCCAGTAGTTCCATTGTGGTTAATCAGTCAATTGTTCTAACAATAGACTTGACTCTAGAATTTATGTTACATGTTCCTTTGTTAAAGTATAACATCTTGTTAGTCAGTAAGTTGACATATGACTTTGATTGTGATGTTTATTTTTCTCCTAATATTTGTGTCTTTCTGAATCGTCGTTCAGAAAAGAAAATTGAAACTACTAAGCAGGTAGTCGGGCTCTACTTTTTCTGAGAGAAAAGCAGTGTTAACGAAGTCACTCCATCCAGTAGTTGTAGTTTTTGCCAATCCACTGAATGTCCCATTATGCTTTTTACACTATCGTTTAAGTTATCCTAGTTTTCAATTTTTAAAACAGTTGTATCTTTTAATGTTTAATAAAAATTTATCTAATTTCATATGTGAGATTTCTCAGTTAGACAAACATCATCGAGTATCATATCCACCTCTCTTACACTTCTTCTGCTCCCTTTTCACTCATAGTGACTTATGGGACCCTCTCAAATGCCCAATTACACAAATAAACGAAGGTTTCTTACCTTGATTGATAATCATACTCAAATGACGATGGTCTATATCTTAAAAGATAAATCCGAAATTGTTGTCACCTTCAAAAATTTTTATTTCTTCATTTTGGCCTAATTCAAAACATAACTTCAAGCCCTTATAACTGACTACGGGCATGAATTTTTTAATTCTATATTTGAGGATTATTTGGAAAGCAAAGGCATCCTCCATCACAGCTCCTAAAAGGATATTCCTCAACGAATTGGGGTGGCCGAGCGAAAAAATCGATGCCTTCTCAAAATTGTTAGTTCAATTACGTTTCAATTGAATGTCCCGAAACAATTTTGGAATGATATCGTACTTATTGACACATATCTCATAAATAATCCCCACAAAAAAAAAATCACAAATTCCAGACCCAAATAGTAGCTCGAGGTTTTATTTTCCTGCCAATCGGTTCTTCTCCACTTTAGACCCTAAAATATTTGGATGCACGACATTTGTTCAGAACACTGCCCCAACTCGTAGTAAAATTGATCTCTGTTCGATCAAGTGTATCTTCCTCAGATATTCTACCACTCAAAAGGGCTATTAGTGTCTCGATCCTATCACAAAAAAATTCTATGTGAGTGTCGATGACTTCTTTGAAAGTGTTCCCTACTTCCCCAACACTGCCTGCGGGAGCTAGATTTTTGGACACTATTCCTTTCCTGACTACGTTGAACATGCCACCTCCTTTCCCAGCATTTGTTCTAGTATTGAGGTAGCAATCAAGCTTGCTCTTGTTATTTCATGACAAAATATGTCTCGTTCCACAATTTGTCGCCGATCGACAAAGCATTTGTCACCTCCTTGAAGGATCATCGTATTCCATCTATTGAGGCAGCATTGGTGGAGCCTTCCTGGAAGGTTGTAGTAATGGATGAGATGAATGCCCTTCGGCGAAATCATACAAGGGGTTTTATTGACCTTCCTCGGGGAAAGAAAGCAATTGGTTGCTAGTGAATCTTCAACCCTAAATTTGATTTTGATGGGTCATTTAAACGCAACAAAGCACGACTAGTCACCAAAAGCTACTCACAAACCTATGGAATTGACTATGAGTAGATGTTTGCTCTGGTTGCAAAACAAAAGATCATTCGGGTCCTATTTTCCCTTGCTATGAATTTGGATTAGCACTTACTCTAACTAGATGTTAAGAATGCATTCCTTAACAACGACCTTATAGAGGAGGTGTATATGTCTCTACCTCCGAGCTTTGACTCTACTTTTACCCGGGAACAAGTGTGTCGACCGTGGAAGTCCCTCTATGGACTGAAACAATCGCCTCGAGCCTGATTCGACAAGTTCACTCAGGTAGTGGTGGGTCATGGGTTCTCTCAGACCCAATCAGATCATACTCCTTTCAGCATTCCCCTAGTGGCCAAATTGTCATCTTGGTCGTCTATGTCGACGATATTGTGTTCACAGGTAATGATCTGCTAGTCTTATAATCTCTTAAAGGCATCATTGCAGCATCTTTTAAAAAAAAGGACATAGGTCTCTCTGATACTTCTTAGGCAGAGAAGTTGTCTAGTCCTCTCAAGACATTTGCCTTCCCAGTACAAATATGTGATGGACCTATTGACAGAAACCAGCTTCTACTTTGCAAACCAGTGATTGTTCCAATCGACCCCAATGAGAAATTAGTTGATGTTTCCAATGTTATTCTTATTAACAAGACACACTACCAGCATCTTGTGGGAAACCTCATTTATCTCGCCGATATGCGCCCCAATATTTGCCATGTGATAAGGCATTGTGAGTCGATTCATGCATGACCCCTATGAGCACCTTCTCATAGCAGTCCACCAAACCTTCCACTACTTAAAAGGCACATCAAGCTCAGATTTATTATTCTTGTACAACACCACTCATTCTACTGCAGTTTATACTAACACTTGTTGGGTCGGGTATGTCCATGATCGACGATCTACCTAGGGGTATTGCTCATTCATGTGGCGAACCCTTGTCACCTAAAAAAGCAAGAAACAATCGGTGGTTGTCCGAAGCAGTGCAGAAGCCAAGTTTCGTTCTATGCCTCTGGGAATCTGTGAAGCACCCTGGTTACGCATCATGCTCTGCAAATTACGTATGTCAATCTATGCTCCTCTACAACTGTTCTATGATAATAAAGCCGCAATTAGCATTGATCATAATTCGATATGATAATAAAGCCGCAATTAGCATTGATCATAATCCGATCCAGCATTATCGCACCAAGCATGTAGAGATTGACCGTCTCTTCATCAAGAAGAAGCTTGATTCCGAGGAGATTTGTGATCATTTGTCTCATCTAGTGGTCTACTCGCAGATATCCTCATAAAAAATGTTCCTCAACTGTTTGTTTGACGACTTCAAATTCAAGTTGAATATGTTTCACATCTAGGTTTCAACTTGAGGGAGAGTACTAGAAGTTATTTCTATTTATTTGGTTGCCTTTACTGTTATTTCCTTTTTATATCTATTTTCTAGCTTATGTCTTTCTTTTTTTATCTTTTGAGTGTTAATATGAAAGATTTGGTTTTATATTTTTTCTTTTTCTATACCCATTGTATCATGTATTTAAACCCCTTTTGTTGCTCAATAATATCATCTTGCTCTTTTCCCAAATTCTATATATATGTGTGTGTGTGCGCGCGCGCGCGCGCACAAAATGGATGGGAATTTCTAGTTTAATGAGGCTCCAATTTAATTTCAAATATAAAATCAAAATAATTTATTTCTTTATCGTTGTTATGACTAGGAGGATGCATAATTTCAACAAATTGTTCGATTATTTGATCAACAATCATATGCATCAAAATTTTCTCAATGGCTGGGTTCAATTACATCACTCCACGGAATGCCATGAGTGATTTGTGGATATCTAAATTCACAACAGGACACAACGGAGAAAAAAAATTCATGTTGTTGTTGTGATGGGTTCATTTACATTTCAATGATGAACATAACACACACACACACAACCAGAT
>NW_018164547.1:1265060-1277682 GCF_001263595.1 Phalaenopsis equestris | reverse complement strand
ATATACATATATATATATATATATATAGTCATATATAAGGGTGGTAATTGAGAATACCACTCCCCATATGTGTTATCCATCCCATAGGAATCGAACCCAGGTCAGAAAGGTCTTACAACTGACAACGCTGTTGCGTACCAACTTACCACCCATAGGCGCACAACATATATAATGTTGACCAATAATTACATAATATTATAAAAAAGTAAAAGAAATGATGTAATTGAGCTCATAACTCAACTCTAAAAAAATACATTCAACTAAAATTGAACAACAATTCAAAAATTAAATCATCAATTTCGAGTTTTATACCTCCCTTGAACTAAACTTGATATCACCACTACCAATGATATTTACTTTGAACGTATATCTCCAAGCTAAAGTGTCCAACCAAAAGAAACAACAACAACAACAACAAAGCCTTAATCCCACTACGTGGGGCTGGCTAAATGAATCTTTTTTCTCCATTGCGTCCTATTTAGCGTCATATTTTCATTTAGTTCTCATAAAGTAAGATCGTTTTTTTATACAATAAGTCTGCTTTCATTTAGTTCTCATAAAGTAAGATCGTTTTTTTTATACAATAAGTCTGCCTTTTTAGGTCTACCTATGCCTTTCTTAACATAAGTTGAATCTAAAACATCTACTCTCCTAATCAGATCATCAGATTGTCGACGCTTAATGTGACTAAACCATCTAAGACGACTTTCTCTAATTTTATCTGTCACAGGAGCTACACCAACCCTATCACGGATATAATCATTTCGCATTTTGTCTTTAAGTGTAAAGCCACTCATCCACCAAATCATTCTTATCTCGGCAACGCTTACTAAGTATTATGCTTCTCTTTTAAAGGCCAACATTCAGCACCATAGAGCATTGCAGATCTCGCCACCGTCTTATAAATTTTTCCTTTCAATAGAAGCGGTACTTTTCTATCACACAAAAGGCCCGAAGCATTCCTCCACTTCAACCAACTAACTTGAATCCTACAACCAAAAGAAACATTGCAAATAAAATGCTTTGACTTCACATTCATCAAGGATATTTGAGAATATAAATATGCATATATTGCAAGCTTATTCTATTCAAAGTGATTAACTTGGATATTTACTATCTATATTTAAGGAAAGAAAATTATTGGCTTATTTAATGATTCTTGATCCATGAATACTCAAGTTCCCATACATTCTTTACAAACTTTCCATCATAATAATTGTATTGGGAAATATCAAACTTAAAATTATCATGCATCAAATTGATATCGAATAGGAAATATCAAACATAAAATTATCATGCATCGAATTGATATCAAATCTTGAAATTGCATCAACATACCACTTGAAAGCAGGGATAATTATCAAGATAACCTAATAGATCGTAAGAAAGATAGAGTTTTGACAATAATGGAAAATTAAATAATTGGCTTCTTTAATAAACAAAATCATTTATATGATGATATTAATAAGGTTAAACACAAATGAACGCATTGGAAACTGATAGTTCATGCACATGAATCTAAAATAAATTTCTTATAACAATGATATTAATGCATACGCTTTCAAGTCTTACAGAAGAATATTTTAAAAGCTCATAATCAGTGAAAGAGATCATTCTCTTATTTGGACAATCTAATGCACTATGCCCAAACCAGTGACACTTGATGCACTTCCAGGCTGGGATGGATTTGGGAATAATAGTTAGCTCCACATGTTCTCCACTTTGAACTAGTTTCTCCTCATGAAGGGTCTGTTTGAATGTTCTACTGAGTGTACTCTTGTTGCTTAATCTTGGGGTTGTATTTTGTCTATAAGATGTTATGGTCACTCGGTAATGTTGTTTCTCCGCCTTTGAAGCTAAAGTCTGAACAACCTGTAATGTCCAATAGGGTTATAATTGTACCACATTATCAATAGACAGTCTCAATCATCCCAAATATAAAGTTGAGAAGCTTTCATTAGGTTGCACTAGCCCGCACTTCAATAAAAGTTGCTCAAACTCAACAATGTACTCCTCTACTAAAAGAACTTACTGTTGTATGTGATAAGGCCTAAAAAAACGTGTCATATATGTAATGTATTGGCATGTGCTTGCGCTAAATCTCTCATTTCATCTTGGATCAAATAGTAATTTTACACTTCTCTTCCCACTGTCGAAGATGCCCGTGGTTCTTCGAACATAAAGAAGAATTCTCCTTTAGCTTAGTAATGACTAGCTTAACCTATCAGGTGGAATATTTTAAACTCAAAGATTTGTTCCCTTATCGACTCAATAAGCTCGTCTGGATCCATGTGATCGTCAAAATCTGGTAAGCCAACCTTCACTCCAACATCCTAGCCTCTCCTCTAATACTCAATGCCAAATATCAAATGTATGTCACTAAAAATTTCCTTCCCTCAATTTGGTAGTCATCATTATAGCAATGGGTGACATCCGTGATTCGTCTTTCTCCAAAGGCGACAAGCTCTGTTGCAATTAGAGGATTTATCGCTGCATATCTTCCACGATAAGTTCTTGAATACCACACTTATAGTTTTTCCTTGGAGGCAGACTATAATTTTCTTCATATCAAGATTTCTGCAGGCATGGGATTGCTAATCAAATTTTGTCGAGAGTTTAGGTTTTGGTAATAGGGTCGAGATTAATTTTTTGTGAATGGAAGAATATTGGATTTTAAAATTTTTAGGATTGGAGCAAGGAAATGTGATGGGAACGATTTGGACATGCATTTAGGGCAAGAAAGACAAATCCCTAAAAATTTAGGATTTGATGGGCTCCGAAGCCAAATGATACCGTTCTAAGGCTCCAATAAGGTATTTAGGAAGTGAGTTTAATAGGAAGGTTGTTATGGAATAATAAGTGATAATATGGACGCTCAACAACGTTTAGAGGGACATAAATGACGTTCGGTCGTTGTCTGGGTTAGTCAGCAAGTTGGACAGCAAAATGGAGAGATACGGGCGACAAAGAGGTTCACCATCTATCCCTGAGCAAGCTACAAACACCACTTACAATAGGAAAATGCAACAACACTCCGGGGAGCAGAAAATCAGAGATTTAAACTCTTAAAATACCTAAACTAAAGCAAGATGCCTCAAAAAAAGAAAATATAAATATATAAGAGTTCCCTAATAGAAAATTACTTAGAACAAGAAATATATAAGAACAAGAAAAGGAAGAAGCAAAGGAAGGAAACTTGATGAAAATAAAGGTAAGGAAATAAAATAAAATATAATATAAAAGTATTCAAACAGCTAGGATCCCGTAATCGCGGAAACTGCATAACGCCGAATCACAGTATTGTAGGAAATCCGCGTCCTCACGTCAAACTCAATAACAAAATCATCATTAAATGTATATTTTATATACTTCATTTAGATGAAATGTATGATTTAATAAATAATGTGATGAAACTTTTTAGGATTGATTTAAAAAGTGGTTATTACCAACTTAAAAAGTGGGAAGGTCGTGAAAAAAAATTTGCTAAAAGACCAAATTATGATTATATGAATACTTGTAATGCCTTCATGATTAGACAATGAGCCTAATACCTTAATGAGTATATGCCAAGTAAGCTTTTATAGAAAAATTTAATATTATTCACTCATAATGATATTTAGTATGATAGCAAATGATCATTTGGCACATCTTAGGATAATATTTGAGACTCTGTAAGTAGAAAAGTACTAAATAAATATAGGGAAATGCTATTTTTGTGATTCCAAGTGTGATATTCTCAATAAACGTTGTGTATGGAGATGGATTTTATATTGGTTGTGATAAAATCAAAGTGATTAAAAATTAGGCAAAACCTATCAATATATATGATATCCAATGCTTTCATGATTTTGTTCTTTTATAGACAACTCATTAAAGGGTTTAATATAGTCATGTCAATCAATAATTACATAAATAAAAAAATTATATGGACCATGTGCGTTGGTCATGGTTTTATTGAATGCAAAGTAAAACTCACAAATAAACAAATGCTTAAAATTATTTTATTTTAATAAGGTGTTTAAGATTTATTGTGATATGTCAGTTGTTCATATTGGAGGATTGCTAGGTAATGAAGACATCTCATGGTTTACTTTAACGAGAAATTAAGAAATGCTTGGCAGGATTATTCTAACTATGATAGGGAGTTAAAGGCTATTGTGCAAAATCATTGTTATTGGATGTTAAATGAGTTTTTACTATACTCTAGTTATCAAACTTTGAAATATTTGAGCTCCCAAAAGACATTGGGACATAAACATACTAAGCGGGTTAAGATTATACAACAATATTCTTTTTTCCTTGAATATTGTGTTGAGATTGAGAGTAAACTTAATAATGCTTTCAGCACAATTTCAATCCATATAAATACAATGCTAGTTAAAGTAATTGATTTTGATCATATGAAAAAAGGGTACGCCACTTCTAAAGATACTACTGAGACTTTAAAAAACAAGGTTATTTATTTATGGGCACTCATCATTATATTCATGCTTCATTTTTTAGAGATTTTATGTAGAGCTTTGAAGTATAAGTGTTACTATTACTGGACATTCAGTAAGAATAAGAATTTCAATAATAGAGCCTAAAAAATTCTAGCCAAGTCTCAAAAATAGATAAAGTGCATATTATTTTAGAAAGGGAAACTTGTCCTAAAAATATGAAATATAACATATGACCGTATGCACTTTTCCTAATTCCCATATAAACAGTGAGACGAAGTTGTTATGAACTTTATATCAAATTTACCATGAACACTGAGAAAATCATTTTTTAATAGCAGTGAACTACTTTTCAAAAATGGCTCATTTCATAACATATTACAAAACTAATTAAACATCTCATTTTTTAAAACTATATTTGCATGAGCTGTTTAAATTGCACAAGTTTTTAAAAATAATCATTTCTAATCGATATACACGAGTTATCTTTTTGGACAACTCTTCAAAAAGGTGAGAAAATAACTTAGAATTTTTTATTTTTTATCATCCACAAGTGATGGACAAATTAATGTAGCCAATAGAAATTTAGGAGATCAATTGCATTGTCTAACAAAGATCATGTATTAGTGTGAGATTTGATGCTACATATGGTGGAGTTTCATTGATACTAATTTGTCAATAGGTCTACTAGCACAATAACATTTGAAATTGCCCTGTAGTTTCAACCTAAAAGCCAATAGATAATTGTTACAATAGGAAAATGCAACAACACTCCGGGGAGCAAAAAATCAGAGATTTAAACTCTTAAAATACCTCAACTTTCAAACTGGATAGAAGCCGAATACCTCCATACATCATTCCAAATATACATGAATTACATGAGAAATATCACAAAATTAAAAAAAAAAAAGCTATTAGCTATGATAATTGCAAGCTTTCGTTTATGTGAATCGAAGATATGTGAAGCTAAAACCTGATGATGAAGTTACAATGCATATAAATTTAAAAAGGCTTCCATCGTGGAACTTTATAATATTAAATTCGAGAAAGATAAGTCCATTTGAAAATTTGCACTATATTAAAAGTAACACCTACAATTGGAAAGTCTAAGGCATTATTTTATGAATCTAATTTCCAATGTGTTTGACTTGACCCAAGGTTTAAAATTAAACTATGTTAAAGAAAAATGCAATGAGGCGTAGGCTTCACATTTTCCAAATGAGGCGTAAGCCTCAATGAGGGTGAGCCACACCTCAATGCTATTTTGTGGTGGCGTGAGCCTAAAAAATTAGGATCTAGATTTTTAAAATATATTAATTACATATTACTACGTTAGACTTGTCATGTGGTCAATGGCTCCTAAACCTAAGATATAAAAAAGAGAACTATTAGATGCACTAAGGACATAATAATTAAAAATCAAATAACTCTAAGCAAGAGCAAGCTTTTGGTGATTTTCCAAATGAACAGAGAAAATTCTTCAAGTTGTCAATTTCTTTTAAATTGAGTCTTCTGGCTCTATACACGGATCTGCCCTTTTAGTTTTCACATATACTTCCTCCATAGCCTTGAAAGTTTACGTGAGATTTTCAACATTTATTTTTAGTGAACCATTTCTTTTTATAGTAATTGCACAAGTGATTGCTTTTGAAATAAGATTGTCTTTCTTTTGGGGAAGTTTTTATTACAAAAAATTTCTTTTCTTAGAATTCAAAAGTTGTCATGACAGATATCTTGAGGGTCGGACTACTAATCATTCACCATTCATCTTCCTTCTTTACCTCCTATGAAAGAGTACTTTATTCAAAGAATGTATATTTTTTCTGCTTAAGATTTGAACTCAAATTTGTTCAAATTTATTATTGAGTACTATCGTAAACTCAAAGGTTCTCTCTCTCCACAAAGTTTTTAAAGATCACCACATTCTCGCAACAAGACATCTTAAGATCTTAGTAGTCTCACTCTAATCAATAAACAATCATGGCGTTCAATTATTTAATGAAATAAGGTTATCTTGTTTGGTAGTAGTGAATTTTATCTTGATTTCATAGATTAAGGCAACACCATTCACCTTTGAGTACACATTCAAATGCATGCCAAACCTCTTTTGCGGTGGAGAGGAACGTAAAAGACCCACAGATCTCTCGCAACATGGTGTTCTGCAATGTTATGATCATAAAATCAGTTTCTTCTCAAAATAAAAACTTTGAGTCTTTGGGATCCAGAAATAAATCCACACTGTAGGATCTTTTCCTTTCTTTCATAAATAAATCCACACTGTAGGATCTTTTCCTTTCTTTTTAGAAAGGCCTTCACGATTTAGGAACATTTAAAATAATTTAAATACTTGGAGTTCTTCTTTGGTTTGATTTTCACCATTAATTACGATCAAGTCATTTGAATAAAAGTCTAAGAAATTTAGACATAATGAATAAAAGGAGAATTCGACAAGAGTGATAAAATTGGAAATGAAAATCCTAACTTTAAAGAATAAGACTAGAAGGAACACCCTACCATTTATCTGTTACTGTGTAGAAAATAAAGCAATAGAAAAAAAAAACTTTAAGAATATTTGCTTTTTTGTACAAAAGTGGAAATATATAAACATCTCCAAGAATCATTACAAAATAAGAATAAATCAAAAAAATGAGAAAAAAATAATTAGGAGCCAGCAATCTTATAGAAAAGCATAAAGATTGCAATATTAGGGTCATAGAGAAACTGATCCAACAATACAAAGCCTTGATTTGTGTGCTTTAAGTTCTTTGCTATGATTGGAGTAGCGCAAAGATTGCAATTCATGGATAAGTTCTTTGTCATGATTAGAATAGCAAAATTTTAGAAATAATCATTATGATAAAGTGGTTAACAAAAATCTTATAGGAATGCAAAGACATTTTCCTAGTTCTTATGAGAACTTCGCAGCACATACCAAAGTACCTAAAGAAGTGAAAGCAGAAATTCAAGCTTATATGAATAAAACAAACATGCCAAAGCATTTAATATAATGCCATTTTAATAAAAAAAAATGGCTTTCTATTATAGTAGTTGATCTAGTGGAAAAAGCATTTTTCTCCTACGCCAAAAAGGTGCAATAAAAAAGCAAAAGAAATTATGAATCAATATATGATGAATGTGTACACGCCTTCTGCAGCTAAAAATAAATATATGATGAATGTGGAGAATCACAAAAATAATGGATGAAGATAGCCTATTGAATATCTTCATAAAATGGACATTGAAAGATCCTTCTTTGAGAATTAAATTCGCAACAACATCCCCGTCCTACAAACAAGAATTATTCTAAAGTATCATATAGTTAAGGCTTAATCTCTCATCCATATATGAACCTAGGACTTATATTACTTTTATGGTCTTATTTAGCCATAATTTATGAACTTAATTTAACATCCTAATTAGATATTACTATACCACTTATTTTTTCTTATTTTTTTCTCAATTTAATGGCTTACTTTTGAGCCTAACAGCTCAAAATGCCTCAAACTTATGCCTCGTCTCACATAAAGAAAGTGTCGCAATATTTGTTTGATGTGTTTGCTATTTTAATGGTGTGTGATCAATGAATTTTACATTCACTTACATAATGTACAACACCGCATTCATTAGAGAGCCCTAACTTTCAACTTTCTTGCATCAATAGTTATTTGCACATCTCTTAAATGTTATGCCCTTATTCATCTAGCTACTAAACTATAGATATTCACTAATAGATAAAAAACATTGAAATCCATCAACAAGCCATAAGACACGAAACAGCAAATTATAACATGCAGAAGTATAAGCAAGAGTAACTCCACGATTACACACTGTGGTGGTTTTATGCTTATACCATACATGTTGAAATAAAAAGGAAATAAAATATAGATGCTGCAAAATGATTGGAACTTCTAGAATTAGGGAAAGGCATCTCATTTTTCAAAATGCATAAACCAGTTCAGTGTTAAAACATAGGAGGATAAATGTAGTAGTATGCAATATTAACCAAATTTGAGTAAAAAATAAATTAACACACAAGGGTTTATATTATTTAAAATTGTTCATTTGAATGCATCAATAGTATTGAAATAGCTATATTAAAGTCCTGTCAACTAGCCCGTGTGATAAATCAAATGTGGTAGCAAATGTAACAAATTTAGCTATGCTTGTTTCCACGGATAACTTAGGCCCAAGAACTCCAAATTCAAACAAGCATATAGTTTAGATCTACACATTTATCAAAGAGAACGCTCCCAAAATACCAATATTTCACTTAACTCCTTTGTTGTATGTCACAAAATTGTTCTAGTTGATCTTCCAACCAAACAAAGTCGTAATTTTTGCATTGCATGTCAAATATTTCAAAAGAAATTCCAAGGAATTATAAGGAAACTGCTCATATAACATGATTGCTAAAAATGTTTTTCAACTTTTTTGTTTAGACTTTCCTGCACAATGACAGGCCTACAGAAGTTCCAAATGAAAATGCATTTCTCATCACAACCAAATTTCAATGGAATGCTACAGCTGTGGCAAGTGACCTTTACCAGATGTGCAAAATTTGTTTCTGATTTTCAATAATTACCCGTATGTCTCTAAACCAATATATAAGGACCAAATTTCTGTATGGAAAATATTCATCAGCCATATCAGTTTGCTCCATTATCTTCATCAGCACAATGTTGAAATTAGCACTATTTTGGGCAGTGGAACAAGGCATAGACATAAATGGCAAACAAAAGAAATCAACTACTAAATATATAAAAGAAGTTTTGATGTTGATGGTGGGCATAACAATGATAAAGAGAATAAAAAAAATTAGTGTAGATAGACACAATTTATTGAGATCACTTGATTGACCAAGGAGATTTGTTATCTATTTATCCTCAAACAAATGAATTTTGAAATTACTACAAAGAAAAAAATTCTTCTAAATTTTTTAAGTTTAAAAAAAATGGCTATAAATCTAACATTTCAATTTCATTCATATAGTGTTATTAAAAGTAAACTTCAAAATGTGTTTTTGTTATGAAGCTAAGCACTGTCCGAACTTTGGATATCAACAATAAAGCAAAATGCACATGTCAAACAGCTTTGTTCAGTGACATTGTAAAATTATATTCTTAGCTCCGACTCAGAACAAAATCCTTCTTAGATTTAATGATTTAACTCTGCATCTATCAAAACAATTAGGCACAAACATTTACCTGTCATTAAGGGTCGATGAGCAGTTGCTCAACTGTTCTCCAATTTTTCCCATTTGAGGTAGTCACTCTTCACACTCCCTTGCCAATTTTCATATATGTTTCTCATTTGCTCTTATCATTGGTGCTAGTAGCTTCTTATTCACAAGCTTCTTCTTGAAAATCCTTCACATGCCTCATCGTCGCACTCTCTCATTCATACTACCCCCACCCTCAACCTCTAACTTGTCGCTCAATCTCATTACTTTTCACAACTTCTAAATATTCGTTCATTACATCATTATTTAAATCTTCGATTTTCTTCTGCTTTTTTAACAAACATAGAGTTGAAGATTATTGTTTTAAATATAGCATTAAATTTTCTGAAAATGATTACCTTGTGTGGTTTATATTTGGCTAATCAAATGAGTATTGTATGAGCATAACGGATGTATCTATGATATACAAGTCATGAATGCTTGAATTAGTAAAACTGTCACTTCATTGTATGCGTTGGAGTAAAAACAAAGAACCATTGTGCATCGCATTATGTTTAGTAAAATGAGAACATTGCATTCCTATCACGCATGAATAAGAATACAGGGCACAAAAGCGACACAATAGAGACACAGTGAATCAACATAACTACAAAATATAGAACATTACACACCATGGACGCATTTTTTTATTTTATAAAATAGTAATAAAATATATAATATCTAGTATTTTTATCACCAACAATTGTTATCAAAAGGATCATAGAAATAGGGTAAACGCAACCTCCCAACTTCAATAATTTATCAAAATAAACCAAAAAAGCAAACAAAAAAGTCTTCATACAATTTGAACAATTGGAGATGACTACTTTTAAAGTCAATGAATATTGTTATCTAAAATTAAAATGTGCATAATCAAAGCCATTAAGCTAGACAAGATAATAACAATAATTTGCAAGATTGCACAGATAATAAAGAACTCTAGCGAATTATCAGAATTACATCATTGTATGGAAAATAAATCCCATAGATTGAATAAATGTGATGGTTAGAGTGAAGTCAGAAAAGAAGTGATACAAACTAAACCACCATATATTGACAAGTATTATACCCACCAACAACCGGAGAAAAAGATGCTCCAGGTTCCAACAAAATAACTAATTAAATTTCAAAAAGTGATCCAAGATATGCATCCAAACTTTAGTAAAAAACCTCGCTCGGCTCTGCTAGGGTTTCGCCCGATGGCGAACCCTAGCAACAGTTACGGCTTCGGCTTCGCTGATTCCTCTCAGCTTTTGCGTGCTCGTTTCTATTTCGTCTCCCTCGCTTCTTTTGGCTCTGAGACGAGGCTCCTCTTCCTCTGCAGCCCGTCTCGCTGCTCGCGTTTCTGCAGCTCAATATCACGGAAACTACTCACGATCGCAATTTCTGCGTTCTTTGTGCCCGTTCCGTCTCACCCTGCCATCCCTTTCTTAGCTTCGGCTATTTCGACGAGATTTTTTCCCAGTCCGCTTTCTTCTCCAAATGTCGCAACTATCTTTGAAGATGGCTTCGAACAAATCATATGCAGTTGTCGTTGTCGCTATCCATGCCTCAGGCACGCCAAAATCATCATATTTCCCTCCGTTTGAGTGGGCGGAGGACATCAAGAAACTTGATAGGAAGAATAGAAAATTTGTCATCTTTTCTACAGAAGTTGAAGCTATTCAACTTGCTTCCTCCTGTCGTCTGAATTTGAATGGGAAATTTCTATATGGTCATCCTAAAATGGAGCTCATTCGCAAAGTATTTAAACTTATGCACCTTGTTGAATGAAAAATCGGACTATTAGATGGGAGACACATTCTTATTCAAACTAGCAACGAAGAAGATTACATATTCTTATTTGTCAGAACGATAATATGCATTGATAACAGAGCAATGAAGATTCTGAAATGGTCTGTGGATTTTGACCCACAGACGGAACCGCCAATCATTCTGGTTTGGATTCGTCTCTTTCGTCTGAAATTTCATTTTTTTTCTCAAAAAATATTGTACTTTATTGCTTCAGCTTATAGGAAACCACTCAACATGGACTCATTATTTTTCTCAAAAAATATTGTACTCTATTGCTTCAACTTATAGGAAACCACTCAACATGGACATTCCTACTTTCAATTTGTCCCGTCCTTCTGAAGTCATAATACTTGTTGAAAGAGACATCACTCCACCCGCTTCTGAGAAAATCTGGTTAGGCACACAACATCATGGATATTGACAGATAGTAGAGATTGAACATTTTCCGTCGTATTGTTAAAGAGACATCACTCCACCCGCTTCTGAGAAAATCTGATTGAGCACACAGCATCATGGATATTGACAAATAGTAGAGATTGAACATTTTCCTTCGTATTGTTAGAACTAAACTATCGTATGTTCGGACACTCCAGTTCTTAATGTATCTACCCACACCCGTTTGGACACTCCAGTTCTCAATGTCACCATCTACCACCCCCGCTAGAGGCTGTGATTCCATCTCCTTCTGATCAAGAACCAAAAAAGCAAACTGCACCGCTAGAGGCTGTGATTCTATCTCCTTCTGATCAAGAAGGCAATATGACAACAATTCAATCCCCAATTGTAGTTCCCTCGTCTTTGGAATCTCCTATCGTGGGGGAGAGGGAGTTTCTTCAGACCCCGCCTGCCCTAGAACCTATCACTGATAATACAGGTGGAAATATTTCTACTGCCTCACAATCGTCTCATCAGGTCCAAAAAGATGTTAATATTACTCAGTTTCATGGGGATCAAGACGTGCAATGACCTACCCCTATCAAACCACTTTTGGAATCTACTGATCAGATGAGTCAATCATCGGATGAGGAATGACAGGTCTACACATCGAGGAAGAAGAAGAATGACGATCTACTTGAGCTCAGGAATCTGATGAATGATATTTTGGTTACTACGGGTAATGGGACACACCTTACCAATTTGTTAGCCAGCTCGCTTCCGAGAACTAGAGGCA
>NW_018164547.1:1239039-1265048 GCF_001263595.1 Phalaenopsis equestris | reverse complement strand
GTATGAGTTGGTTTTTCTTTTAGGTCCACTCATACAACATTTCTGTATTTTTTTCGTATTAATATATTTGTCATCAGTGTATTGTATTGTATGAGTTGAGCTTTCTTTTAGGTCCACTCATACAACATTTCTGTATTTTTTTCGTATTAATATATTTGTCATCAGGTTTTATATATATATATATATATATATATATATATATATAATGCCATGCATGCTAAAATCTAAATTATAATTCCAATATAAAAGATATAAGTGATAAGAATAAACATAAAAGACCATATGGTACTTGATAACATAAGTCAAACTAGGATATTAAACTGCAGCTGAAGTCTAAGTTGGTTGAAAACGAATTTGAACTGTGGTTGAGGTCTAACGTCAACATCGAACAGCTCAATCAAATGTTGAAGTCCAAGCCATCATTTGTTGAAGTTCAACCCGCATTGAAATTCAAAGCCCATGCTTGTGTCGTGCATTAAAGTCAAACCCAATGCTTGTCTTGCGTGACAAGTTGAACAACTGCCCATTGAAGTCCTCCACCCTTACTTTAGTGTAAAAGCTCCCACATCAAAGCCATAGTCAAACTCTCTCCTAAGCTCTTGCATCGACAATCATCTCTCGTCACTCATTCTCATTTCAATAGGAGAAAAGATGGGCAACTAGGTCATGGGATGAAATATTTACTTGGGGATCACTTTTGTTTTTTGTTTTTTGTTTTCTATTTTGTATTTTTATTTTTATTTTTATTTTTATTTTGAAACAAAACATTTAGGTATGTCTGATTAAGATATAGTTGTTTTCTAAAACACTCAAAATACCTAAAGATTGTTTTGAATACTTTCAAAAATACATTTATTTATTTTTAGTAACAAAAAATAAAAGCATGTAAAAAACACACCAACAAACAAGTGTTTAAAAACAAAAGGAAAAACAAAATTAAAAATAAAATTGATACCAAACAAGCTCTTAAAGTTTATAATCCGCTGCAAGCCCGTGTCTTAGGCCTATCAGGGGTGTTTTGGAGTGTGTCATGACCATCTCAAAATCAAATTTGACTCCTAAATGATCTCAACACAGTTTTAAATGTGTCAAATCATGTTGACATCATATCCGTATCAGACAAGTGTTCAACATGGACACAAAAAGCATTTCAAAGTGTTTATGCTTTATAGTTTCATTCATACTCATCATAAAGCTAAAATACAACAAAATTAATGGATTAAACTCAACATTAACTGGTTAGTTGTCGATAAAAAGGACAACCATATACATATATAAAAGAAAAAAAAGTAAAATCTAAATCAAACCTCAACAACATGGAGCAAACCCTAATTAATCAACTTATAATAGCATCTATATGCAGTTGCAATCCCAATGAGTAGCATCAACAACAGCAAAAAGCTTTTATTCCACTATGTGGGTCAACTACATGAATCATTTTTTTCTCCATTGCCTTCGATTGAGTGTCATGTTTTCATTTAATTCTAATAAATTAAGATCATTTTTTATATAATATGCCCAAGTCTTTATAGGTATACCTGTTTTTCTTAATATAAGTCAAATATAAAATATCTACTCTCCTAGATGATCGACATATGATGTGATCAAACCATCTAAGTTACACCAACCCTATCACGAATAAATTCATTTAGAATTTTGTCTCTAAGTATCAAGTCACTCATCCCCCTAAGCATTCTGATCCCGGCAACACTTAAATTTGTTTTATGTTTCTCTTTTAAAGGTTGCATTCTACGCAATAGAGCATTATAATTCTCACCACCATCTTATAAATTTTTTCTTTCAGCCTAAGTGGTACTTTTCTATCACACAATAGGCCCGAAGCATTCCTCCAATGCAACCAACCAACTTGATTTCTACTAATAACATCCCCATTTATATCACAATCACTTTGAACAATAGACCTGATATATCTAAAGCGTTCACACATTTTAATAATTTCATCACCGATAGTTACAACTTTGTAACTAGAGCTACTACTACTAAAAACACATTTCATGTATTCAGTTTTAGTTCTACTCAAATGAAGGCCTTTAGACTCCAATGTATATCTCCATAATTCATTTTTTTCTTGAGCTCTTTCTCTAATCTTATCCATAAGAAGGATATCATCAAAGAAAAGCATATAACAAGGTACATCCTCCTATAAATGTCTAGTAAGAGCATCCATAACTAAAGTAAAAAGATATGGGCCTAAAGTTGATCCCTGATGTAATCCAACTGAAATATGAAATTATTTAGTCAATCCTCCTTCTGTTTGAACACAAGTAATAGCTCAAGTATACATATCATTAATGACTTGAATATAAGTCATATTAACGCCTTTCTTCTCTAGAACTCTCCAAAGGATATTTCTTAGTACCTTATCATAAGCTTTTTCTAAATCAATAAAAATCGTATGTAGATCCTCCTTATTCTCTATGAACTTCTCCATCAAACCTCTCAAAAAATGTATAACTTCCATAGTAGACCTACCCGGCATAAATTCAAACTGATTATGAAAAATTTTTGTAACACGCCTTAACCTATGTTCAATTATCCTCTCCCATAAATTTAAAATATTGCACATCAACTTAGTTCCTCTATAATTTGCGCACTCTTGTGCATCTCCTTTATTCTTAAAAATGTTGGCTTAAATATGTCCAATAAGAGCGTCCATAACTAAAGCAAAAAAGGGATGGGCTTAAATATGATCCCTAATGTAATCCAACTAAAATAAAAAATAATTGGTTAATATTCCTTTTGTTCGAATACAACTAATAGCTCTGGTATAAATATACTTAATGACATGAGTATTAAGTCATATCAGCACATTTCTTTCTCTAGAACTTTCTAAAGGATTTCTCTTGGAACCTACTCGTAAACCTTTTTTCTAAATCAATAAAAATCATATATAGATCCTCCTTAATCTCTCTATACTTCTTCATCAAACCTCCTAATAAATGTATAACTTCCATAGTAGACCTACCCGGCATAAATCCAAACTGATTATGAAAAATTTTTGTAACATCTTAACCTATGTTTAATTACCCTCTCTCATAAATTTAAAGTATTGCACATCAACTTACTTCCTCTATAATTTGCGCACTCTTGTGCATCTCCTTTATTCTTAAAAATGTTGTCTTAAATATGTCCAATAAGAGCGTCCATAATTAAAGCAAAAAAGGGATGGGCTTAAATATGATCCCTAATGTAATCCAACTAAAATAAAAAATAATTTGTTAATATTCCTTTTGTTCGAATACAACTAATAGCTCTGGTATAAATATACTTAATGACATGAGTATTAAGTCATATCAGCACATTTCTTTCTCTAGAACTTTCTAAAGGATTTCTCTTGGAACCTACTCGTAAGCTTTTTTTCTAAATCAATAAAAATCATATATAGATCCATCCTCCTTAATCTCTCTGTACTATCTCTCTGTACTACTCCATCAAACTTCCCAATAAATGTATAGCTTCCATAGTAGACCTACTCGTCATAAATCCAAACAGATTATGAGAAATCTTTGAAACACCCCTTAACCTATGTTTAATTACCCTCTCTCATAAATTTAAAGTATTGCACATCAACTTACTTCCTCTATAATTTGTGCACTGTTGTACATTCCCTTTATTCTTAAAAATGTGGGCATAAATATGTCCAGTACGAGCATTCATAATTAAAGCAAAAAGGGATGGGCTTAAATCTGATCCATAATGTAATCCAACTGAAATAAAAAATAATTGGTCAATATTCCTTCTATTTGAATACAAGTAACAGCTCTGGTCTAATATCCATAATGACATGAATATAAGCCACATCAACATATTTCTTTCTCTAGAACTTTCTAAAGAATTTCTATTGGAACCTTATCGACCTTTCTATTAGAACCTTATCGTAAGATTTTTTCTAAATCAATAAAAATCATATATAGATCCTCCTTAATTTCTCTATACTTCTCCATCAAACCTCACAATAAATGTATAGCTTTCATGGTAGACCTAAACCTCACAATAAATGTATAGCTTTCATAGTAGACCTAACGGCATAAATCCAAATTGATTATGAAAAATCTTTGTAACACGTCTTAACCTATGTTCAATTACCCTCTGCCATAAATTTAAAGTATTGCAGATCAACTTACTTTCTCTATAATTTGCGCACTCTTGTGCATCCCCTTTATTCTTAAAAATGTGGGCTTAAATATGTCCAGTAAGAGCATCCATAACTAAAGCAAAAAGGGATGGGCTTAAATATGATCCCTAAAGTAATCCAATTGGAATAAAAAAATAATTGGTCAGTATTCCTTTTTTTCGAATACAAATAACAACTCTGGTATAAACATCCTTAATGCATGAATGTAAGTCATATCAACATATTTTTTCTCTAGAACGTTCTAAAGGATTTCTCTGTGAACCTTATCATAAACTTTTTTCTGAATCAATAAAAATCATATATAGATCCTCCTTAATCTCTATGTACTTCTCCATCAAACCTCTCAATAAATGCATAGCTTCCATAGTAGACCTACCGACATAAATCCAAACTGATTATAAAAAATCTTTGTAAGACGCCTTAACCTATATTCAATTACCATCTCCCTTAAAGTTAAAGTATTGCACATCAACTTACTTCCTCTATAATGTGCGCACTCTTGTGCATTCCCTTTTTTCTTAAAGATATGGACCAAAATATACCTCTTTCACTTCTCAAGCATCTTTTTGGTTTTTAAAATAATATGAAAGAGTTTAGTAAACCAAGAAAATCCCAAATCTCATTAATATTTCCAAATTTCAATTGGAATATCATCAGGTCTTACTGATTTTCCACCCTTGATTTTCTTTAAAGCCTCCTCAACTTTTTTACTAATTTAACAGTAAAAATAAAATATTTGATCATTATTAACGATATTAAGATCACTAAGGCCAATCATACTTTCATAACTTCATAGAAAAGTATATCAAAACAGCTCAACCACCTATGTTGAATATCTTTTTCTAAGAAGATCACTTTTTGATTTTTCAGCTTTAATACACTTGAGTTAAATCTATACTTCTCTTTTCTCTTTATTTAACTAGTTTATTCACATATTTTTAACCAAGTTTAGTATCTAATCTATAATAAAGATTACTAAACATAATTTTTAGCGTCAGAAAATATTCTCTTAAATTCTCCATGGGCCACCTTATATTTTTTCAATACTTTAAGCTTTTTCATTTAAACCAATTTTTATAACATAACGTCTTATATTTTATCTTTTCATGCACAATATTTTTTCACCACCAACTATTTTTATTTATAAAAGCTTTTCATTTTGATTCTCCAAGTACATTTTTTGTCACTTGTTTAGTAGTATTTGTTGTTTTATCACACATAGAATTTGTTTTTTCTTGAACATTCCAAATCTTAAAATCATAAGTTTACCCATAAAAATAATTTTATTTGTGTCTTTTAAATGTCCCCATCTTATAACTCCTCGTCTTAAAATTCAAAACTAATAATTGATGTTGATTACTTATACTCGCTTGGAATGATCTTAATATCTATTCTCATAAGAAAATAATCAATTTGTGTTTAATTAGATTCATTCGTATAAGTAATAATATGTTCATCTCTTTTTTTAAATAAAATATTAGCTATAACAAAATCATAAGTAAAAGCAAAATCTAATATAGGCAATTCTATTAATTTTTACAATATTATCTTTCAAACTCTTGTCTATAATTACACCTACGCTATTTTAAGTGTGAATCATTCCTGAATACAAAAGTATGAAACCTAAGCCATCAATCTCCTTGGTCTTTTCTCCAACCATTTAGTCTTTTGAATGCATAAGATATTAATCTTTCTATGACCATAATATCAATTAATTTTATTAATTTATCTGTAAGAGTACTTATATTCCAAGACTTTATCCTAATATTAATTTTATGGACTAACTTCTATACCTGCATCGGTCTGTAATGTAGAAATCATTGTTTATTTGACACTACACCTAAGTGCAAATGTAGAGGCACTTGCCCACTTTTCATTATATTCAGGTCATACAATGTGTCGCTTCCAGGGGGTGTTCTAACATTTACACAAAAATCTAAATAATTCATGTCATGATTTTTTGACAAATTTTACGTTGGTTGTCGACTACCTAACACAACCCTCCACTTTTCACATACTGGACTTGGGGACCTAGCAATGACAGTGTTCCAAGTGAATAGCATCACCGTGCTAAAATTCACATTAAAATACTTCGCTCCACAAATTTATAATATATTGAAATAAAACATAAATTTTTTTTTCATATATTCTCATCTTTCACATAGCATTTACGAGGTTAGAGAGTAAAATGACGTCCTAAGACCCATAGAAACTAAACAAATACTAGATGTGGCCAACAAAAATAGTAGAAAATAAAATTTATAAACAAAAGTGCAAAAGACAAAAAAAAATGTTAAAAAAAGAATGAAAGGATGGTGTTTCTCTCAGAATCTCACTTCCTCTACTTTACAAATGTGTTTCAAACCTCTCCTTAATAATTGGAAGCTAGCAATCTAAAACAAATACATAATTCAGAAGGCATTCCGATGAAAATTGTTATCCAAACTCGATCTCCAACCTTCAATACGAATCCCAAGAGGAAAAGAAAAAAGATTGCATGAATAAAACCTTTTAAAATGGAAGTGTTACCTAATAATCCTAATTGACCAATTTTATGAGCTTAGAAAGTGCTTCTTCCTTTGGTTGCAAAGAAACGAGCCTACACACAATAATATTAATATCCAAGACAAAAAAAAATGTATATTTATCAATCTTATTCATAACACTAACCTGGTAGACAGCAGTCAAGCAAATTTGAATGCCCTTTCAAAAAGCTTTACACCAAGTTTACATTCTCAAGGGACATGAAAAATAAGATTTAAATAACATACACAGCATAATTCAGGCATTATCACCAAATTGCAATATATGATAGGACTGTAAAATCTATTAGTAAAAGGAATTAAACATCAGATTAAGGTTGAACTACAGAGCCCATCAATATCCTTCAAAAACTTCCTCACAAAGAGAAAAGCAAGTTAAACCAAACAAAGCTAAGAAAGAAGGACAACATACAATTTCAGTTGGCTTGTTTTGGTTGTACTCTGACCTTTTTGATTCAACAACCTTTTCCAGGGTCTCCTGATCCCATTCCTCCATTGTTTCTATTGCATTTTTGGAAAATTAGAAGATCAGCATACAAACAAGAACAAAACAACAATGGCAAAAGAAAGTGTCTTGGAAGAAAGTGTCTTGGAAAGCATAGCGTCGCTCCTTACCAGTACTTTGCTGATCACGTTTGTCACTATAAATGTCGATCTTCTCACCCTTCCTTTGCACATTTAAATCATGAGAAAACTTGCACTTGAAACCTTTCGCACATTGTCCCGCCTTAAAGAACTCACATAGAATAGATTTGGGATCAACTCCTGTGCAGTGCCCATGGAGTTGAAACTTACCGTATAAATTTATAAACACTAACATGGAAGGTGACGAAATAAAAAATGGGTGAATATCGACAAACCAATAGGAACTTTAGGTTGGCTAACAGCGACCTTAAACAAATCATTCAGCTCCTTCTCTCTGGCCTTCTCATCTTCCAGTTTCTTCTGCTCGGGCACAATTTCAAGGGGAAAAAAAAACGATTGTTAGTTCAGACAATGGTCATCAATCTGCAGAAGTGCCTTGAAAACGTCGGAAAAGATAACCTTGGCGGCCGCTTTGGAAGGATCAGGCTTAGGTTGGACAGATTGCTGGAGGCTCTGCACGTATTTCTGAACATTTTTGCTTTTGTTCTTATTTTTAAGACCGAAGGTCTTGTCCTCTACAACCTTCTGCTTCTTGGCGAGTTCCGCCTTAGATTGTTGTTTCGGAGGCATGGGTGATCCGCATCAATAGAAACCCCTCGGGAGAAAGAATCAACAGCTTAGGAGTGAAGGAACCCCTCCTCCTCTTCCAGTAAATTCTCGAAGAACTCTGATTAGCTAAGCTTCGTGTATGATCGATTGAGATTTGAGAAGGGGGGCGAGGAAGATATTGAATTGGCGACAAGCGAAGGTTTTTGAACGTCTGTTGTCCGGCTGGTTTGGTTCTGAAGCACTACGAAATCCAAGCAGGATTGGCGATATGGTTTTCCTCCTCCCGACGCACACGAAGCTCCGAGGGGACTTGGGATTTCGAGTCGGCAACTGGTTTTTCTCCAAAGCTTCTTATGGCTGTAGCTTTAAGATTCGGATTTTATTGATTTGTTTAATTGATTTTTTCTTTCTAATTTCTTTCAAAGAAGGGTGTGAATGAATTGAATCAAAGTCAAGCTCGGGTATAATCCTACAAGTTTGAGCCATCTCATGAGGAGCCTTATTTAGCATCAAAAATAAAAAAAAAATTTATATTAAACTAAATTATATTTATAATTAAATGATAAATAGAATGAATATTTAGATGATAATTAATAAGAAATCACTTCATATAAAATGTTAAATCTAATTTTTTAAAGGTTTTAAGTATATTAAACAAAACTTTTTAAATATTAATAAATTTAAAAAATATTTTTATTAATTTTTTTAAAGAAGTCGGGCCCACGAGCTAACGACCTAGTCGGACTAGCTTGAGCTTGACTTGTTAGTTCATCAAGCTAAATTCACGAGCCATAACATCGAGTTGAGCCTGAGCCAGCTCACGAGTCGGCTAGATTCAAATTGTATTTTGAAGAAAAATTTATGTGCTCTACGACTCATAGAGCATTAATTGGAAAGATATATTTATTACTTTTTTTAGGTTAAGTGTGTTGAAAAGCTCGTTTAAAATTAAAATTTAAAATTATAAAAACTCTACTTTATATAACTATAACTTAAAAAAAACTCAAACAGGCAAGAGGGTAAATGAACCTAGCCTAATGTCATTGAATAACTTATCTCAAGTCACTCATGCGGCTTTAGAGCTCTTCCTTGGCACTAAACCAAGATAACCCTTACAACTCTAGGATTTGTAAGCACAAAACACTCTTAGAAGAATACTAGTGAAAAGTATTGGAGAAATAAACATTTCACTAAGAAAGAGTGGTTACAATACTTGAATGCTTAGAATCCTTGGATGCCTCTTGGATGATCCAAATGAAGGGGAGGGACTCCTAGTTATTGTCTTCCACAAGCCTAAGAGAACTTCCTAGTTTACATTAGAATAGTCTAGTTTTTAAATAGTTTTGCACTATACTCTTTTGTACATGCAAATCCCTAGACATTTCTATGTTATTCTTGATTTATCCTTGGAGCTTTTCCTTATAACATTCTCTAGAATGTGACGGATCCTTTTAGAGTCACTTGGATTATTCTCCTTTTCCTAGTTTTCTTTAAAATATTCTTTCTTATGACAAAAAGAATGTGGCTCACCCTTTTTTGAGATGAAGGTGTGTGACACTCTCCCCCACTTAAGAACACAATGCTTTCATTGCGCCTTTTACCAAATAACATCAGTTTTTTCTTTCTCCACGAGTCTCCATGTCTCATTTTCATGTCTGCCCAGTTTGTAGCTCTTCTTGCAGTGTCACGCAGTGACATACGAGCCAACTCCCTTTGCTTGCTTACAGACTTGACAAACTCAAATGTTATTGGGTTTTTCCCTTTATAACTGGATGTATGGGGGAGGGATTCTATGATGTAGAACTTCATGTTTGGCGACTCAGTCCTTGGCCCCAATCTAATCTGGTGATCTTTCTTCCTTTTTGGTGGTAGTTCTTTTGGTAATTCAGGTGAAACACCTTTATACTCCTCAAGCACTACTACCACTTCCATTGCCATGTCTTCTTGGGGCTTTCCTTACTCATTGGAATCATAAAAAATAGCCAAGTAGTTCTCTTCATCTCATGGGATGCCCTCCTTGAACTAGATGGTTGATAGCATTTTGACTTCCTGCTTATTATCCCTTTTTATCGGTACTAAGCAAACTTAATTCCCTTACATGATGCACATTGTATTGGCGAAGGGTATTGGGAATGCTCTTGCTTGATCCAAAAAGTTTATCCTTAGAACAACTTTAAAATCATCCATCATAATGACCGAGAAGTCTAAGGTACATGACCACGTTCCAATACTAGTCTTTACTCCTCTGGTTATTCCATGGTTTGACCTTACCTGCTGAATTGGCCAACTTGATATAGCCTCCTCCTTCAGTCATTTGTAAACCAACATTTTGTTTCTTCAATAGAGATGAAGTTGTAAGAAGCACCTTGTCCATCATTTCTCTAGTAGTCTTCCCACCTATTTCCATAGTTGTTTTGTTGAAGTTTGCATCACATTCAGCAATTGTATATATCTTACTTGTGTTGTTGTATTACTGCTCTATTCCTTCTGGTGGTTAAAAAGAAGAGAGTTTAAAGCCTTCTTCTGAGGGAAATCATATGCCCAATGAGGTCCCCCACAAATGACGCAGTTGTTATGCAATATAGTTTTGTCATTTTTAGACATTCATTTGTCTTTAGTCTTGGATGAAGTTGATTCGTAGCAGATCTCTTCTTTACGTTGATCCTTGTCTTACTCCCCTTTGACATAGGCACTCTTCTTATCTTTAGGCTTTGTGGACTCTTTTGACTAATCAATTAGGCTTTCAGTTATCGTGATGGCAGTGGCAAGAACTTGCACTCCGCACCTCCTAAGCTCGGTCTTTGCCCACTGTTGGAGTCCATTCATGAAGTTAAAAAGAGCATCCTTGTCAAACATGTCGGGAATTTCAAGAACCAAGCTTTTGAACTCCCTAAAATATTCACGAATCGATCCCTCTTGCTTGAGCCTTCGCAATCGGGCTATGGTCTAATCCTCCACATTTTTGGGATCAAATTGCCTCTTTAACACTTTCTTGAAGTCATCAAAGGTGGATATAGTGCACATACCTTTCATTATATATTCTCCTCTTCTTCTCCACGACAACATAGCAATGTTTGAGAGATAAAGACTTGCAAATTTTATTTTTGCCTCTTCATTTGTAATCCTCATCGCTCCAAAGTATTGGTGGAGTCCCCACAGGAAGTTGTCTACTTCCTTTGCATTGCGAGCTGATATGTTTTTTTAGCATCCTTAATTTCATTTATATTTAACACATATTTTTGAATGAAATTGCACTTTAAAGAATGTTATTTTCATATTTTTCTTGCAGGTATACCACTTTAAAAACATGGAGTGAATTGGAGTTGAAACGAAGCAAAAAGAAAGCAAAATGGAGAACATGATAAACCAACTTCTAGTGTCATGGCACCAACTCCTGACACCTAGGTGATAGAAATTCCCAAGAAATCTGATAATGAAGCGCCTGGGCTCCAGAACTGTTCTATGTGGTTTCAACATGCCATTAAGAGTTTTTTGACAAATCTGAATGATTAAACAGGCGCTTTTTTGGCATTTCTAAGTCCTGGAATTCTCCAAGAACACCAAGATGTCATAGAAAAGAGTGGGATTTAGATTATTTCACTTGTTCTTAAGAGATTTGAGAGGGGAATTCGAGAGAATTTGTAAGGGCTTTACTTCAGCATCGTGTGCATCATTGTGGAAGACTTTGTACTTGGAATTTGCTTCTCTCTTCAGAGTCAAAAACTAAGTATCGAGTTTAATATTGTTTGATTTCTGTTGTAAACATATATTTGATGAAATTGCTTAGATTAAATGAAGTTGTATATTGTGTTCAACATATGTAGTGAGTATATTTCTAACACTTTTCTCTTGTGATTGTTAGGTTAGATTTATAGGATCATTAATATTATGGAATTAGTTTTTATTGTTTAATTTGATGAGTATTCTTCTAGGTTTAATTTACATTTGTTACTAGCCATAAAGCTTGTTAAAATCAGTTGTGATTCATTAAGACTCGAGGACTCGAGAGAGCAATGGTTAGGACCTAAGAGAGCAATGGCGAAACCACATAAAATATTCACATTGTTCAAATGGCTATGGTGAAGTAGTCAGGAGGCAATGCAATTTAAGGAGATGTGTTTTGATAGGGTTTGAATGAGGAGTTTCTAGGGTGACAGTCGAAAACAAGAGCTAAAATTTGAACCATACTTATTTATGAACTCGAAAGAGGGTAAATGAGTCTTATGCTCCTTTTGTCACTATAACATCAAAATTCCTAGTAGTAATGCCTACAACCTATCTAGTAATTCACAAGAGAAAAGTAATCTTATCAATTTGAATTTCACCTAACTAATTGATAGAGGCAAGTTTAACTTAGGTATAAAAACGTAACTTAGGATTAGTTATTAGAAAAATCACCCATAACGATATTCCAAACTAAGACCTGAAAGTAGTAGACTATAACTTCGCCTTAGGAATTATCTACCTCCCCTTCCATGTGGGATCGACATTTCGGACTCAATAGAGCCCTATATTATTGGCGATACGTATACTTGCGTGAGAAACCCCAGTGAGTAATAATGCCTAATTTTAAGAACTCAATCAATTTGTTAAGCAACGAATCGAGTTTCTAATGCCTTTATTAGGACTAGTATAAATTGTAATAATAGCTGGGGTAGATCAAGTTTCTGACACTGTTATCAGGGAACCGAAGGACGATAAGAAAAACTTAAGGAGAATTTTAGTTTAATATGTATAACTTATATTTAGAAATTATTGTGTGATTATTTAGTTACTTTAGTTAGTTTGTGTTAATTTAAAAGAAAATCCAAAAATACAGAAATATTTTTGAAGTGCTTAAAGTATTAGATATCTTTCCTATTAGTTAAGTCTTTAAAGTTGAATGCCTAGTTCAAGAGTTGCAGACCCTTAAACATATGAATCAGAACTAGATAGAACTATTAAGAGGATTGGGAACCAGAAAAGATATTGTAGAAATGACATATCAACAAGTTAATGAAGATTCAGTTTTGGATTATAATGTCAGCAGACCTTTGAGGGACTATGTGAACTCTGTGGTGGATGAAATTCACTTAAGTATACAAAATACAGACCCCCACCATAGAGGCTAAAACTTTTGAAGTCAAGCCAACAATAATTTAAATGATACAAAATAATCAATTTGGAGGATCCTCATCTGAAGACCCTAGCTTACGTTTAGCGAGTTTTTAGAACTCTGTGCCACATTCAAGTATAATGGTGCTTCTAAGAATGTCATTAGACTTAGACATTTTTCCATTTTTCTACGGGATAAAACCAAAATGTGGCTTAACTCTTTAGTACTAGTTTTAGTCTAAACGTGGCGGGATTTAGCCTAGAAATTCCTTGCAAAGTATTTTTCATCATCTAAAATCGCTAAGTTGAGGAATGATATCATGTCATTATGTCAACATGACTGTGAATCAATTTATGAAACCTGAGAATGATTTAAGAAACTTGTTAGAAAGTGTCCACATTACGTATTACCCAATTGGCTTATTATTCAAACATTCTATAACAGATTAGTTGCATCTCTAAAAGCAATCATTGACACTGCAACTAGAGGTTTGCTTATGTCAAAAACATATGAAGTTTATTCTCTTATAGAGGAGATGTCCACCAACAAGTTTCAATGGCCCACCGAGAGAGTAAACCCCAAAAGGGTAGCAAATATTAATGAAACAGATGCACTCATTATTTTAACTTCTCAGGTAGCAGCTATTGCAAGAAAGTTAGATCAATACAAAATGAATTATCCTTAAGGACCCCTAGTGATTGGGGAAAATTCATATGAACTGTTGGTGGATACTAACTCTTTTGAAAGTATCCATCAGATAAACAATCGCTCAAATAACCATATTCCAATTATTACAACCCAGGTTGGGAGAATCATTCCAACTTTAACCTGAATAATAATTTTGGAGGAGAAAACCAATCGTGGGGAGATAATCAAGTTAATCCTATAGATAATTGGAATAATCAGGGTAATTCTAACGTTGGGCTTTCTTTTTCTCTTGGAATTAACTCAACCCATAGTTCAAGGAGAAGAAGTTATCGTTAGAAAAAATTGTTATTCAAAAGGGGAGTCAGTTGCAAAGCCAAGGGGCTGCAATAAGAAATATAGAAAACCGGCTAGGGCAGATTGCTAACTCACTTAACAATCGTTCTCAAGAGATTCTACCTAGTGGCGTTGAGATAAATCTTAAGGCTCAAGAGATTCTACCTAGTGGCGTTGAGATAAATCCTAAAGAGAAGAATTGTGAGCAAGTTAAAGTTATCCAACTAAAAAGTAGAAGATAAATAAAGGATATGGTTCAAAAGAACATTGAGCTGAGAAAAGAGAAAGAATAGATCGAAAGACCAATGGAAGAAATTCTTAAGGAATTAGAAAAAAAACATATTTTTACAACCAAAATAAATATAGAAAGACCACCTCCATCATTTCCTTAGAGATTCCAAATACAAAAATTAAACTAACAATTCTCAAGATTTATAAAAGTATTCAATAAATTAATTATAAATATTCCTTTTGCCGAGGCATTAGATCAAATGCCCAGTTATGTGAAGTTTATTAAGGAGGTTCTTAATGAAAAGTTGAAGTTTGAGGACCATGCACCACCTTGTATTATGAGAGTAATAGTTGAGCCAATAATAGTATCCATAGTAGTTCCCCAATGGGAAGAATTGGAAGACAACCCTAGACAAGCGAGTAACCCAATATAATTTGGTCCATAATCTAAATCACCTGAGGAGTATCCGACCCAAAATTTAGGAGACATTGAATTATCTTATAGGGATTCATTTTGTATAACTTGTAAGAGAGAAATTAATATGCAAATAGGAAAATTCATTGGGAGAATATTAAATTTAGAAAGAATCAATAGGAACAATAATTTGAATCGATCCTCTACATTCCATCAATATGACTTTTAGAGTTGAGAAGGAAATGTTGCAAGAAAAACTAAAATTTGAGGATTTAGTAGAAATTCAAAGATCAACAAAAGATTGGGTGATTAATCAGGGATTACTAAATTGGAATTTTGATCCGAGAGAAATCCTTATTTGTCAGACTGACGAAGTTAAACCAAACGCTTCTTGGGAGACAACCCAAGGTACATATGTGTTAGTTTTTTTTTTTTTTTTTTTTTTTTTTTTTGAGTTGTAACTGTTTGTGGTGTGTTGTGTTAGTTGTTGTGTAGATTGAATTGTTTGATGTTGTTTTTGGATATATTCAGTAATTGTGGTTTCACTGTTGTTGTTGTTGTTGTTGCTGCTGCTAAGTGATGTATTTCTTTGATATTTGTTTTACTGGAGCTTTAAATTTGTCTGCTATTAATTTTGAACAAATTAGTTGGTTGTTTTTATATTTCTATGTTGATACCCGCATTTTTATTTAGACTTTCTTTAATTCTGTTTTAATTTTGGCATGTGTGGTTTAGACTTGCTTTTTGTCGCATATTGTTATGTCTTGATGAATACTTGAAAATATTTCGAATTGAAAATGAGGTAGATTATATTTCTGAGCTGTGATTTTCTTCCTTCTTATATTTCTTGTATTGAATGTTTTACATGTTTAAAATCAAATTTAGGGGGAGAAAAATATTTTAAAAGCTTAACTTTAGTTGTCCTCAGTAACTTACAAATAAAATTGATATTATTTTAAAATGACTTGTGGTATGTGGCGTTACATTTAGGGTACTATAATTTTGATTTTAGAGATGTTATAGAAAACTTAGTTGAGATTTTAGGAAAATAGGACTCTTATAAAGTTAAGGTATTTTGTAGGAGACAATAAGAAAATGATTTTACTATATATGGTAAGAACAAAATGTATTTTCAAAAAACTAGGATTCTTAGATTTACACTTTATAAGAATTGAGCCTCTATTAAAACCTATTTTCAAACTAATACTTACAATTATCAAGTGAAGGAAAGTGATGAGTTTTTAATTTTATGAGGAGGATAGTGAAATTCAAAACTAAGGAGAAATTTATACACATAATATGCATTTTACTACATAATTGAGCCTCAGTTAGCCTTCTTACTTCTGTACGACATAATATACATTTTAAAGACACAATTACAAAGGAGAAATTTATATACTGGGAGTATCGTTGAACTCAATTATGTATAGATCAAATACAACAATTATGTACTTCAATACAAGGTAAAAACTATGGCACATTATTCACATCAAATAATTTCTTCAAAGAGTGAGGCATTTTGCCCATCCATAGAATAATTTGGCGACCTAATTTAATAAATCTTCTATACAATAGTTTAGCCATCAATCAACCATGTGTTAGGTACACATGTAACTATGTAAGAATTGTGTCGTATGTAAGTAAACTTTCTAAAAAAAATTAATTTCAAGATTCCTTGTTCAGTAATGTCCATCTATGATGGCTTATGAATGACATAATGATGGCTTTGATACCTTCCTAAACATTAGACTGTTTATCAAATTTAATTTTTAAAAATTGAATCTTGTCTAATACCTTTCATTACAAATATTATAATACTTTTTAAATAAATTATATTTAAATTAATTTACTTATCACAATGTTTAGCTAAACATTTAAGCAAAATTAAGTCATTTAGATAAGCTGATGTAACTTAAGATAACTTGAGGACTATTTTATTGAATGTTAACATAAATAAGTACCTAATAATTTGTAGCATTCATTAATGTTATATTGGCATATTCAATGGAAAACAAAATCAACATGATTTTAATGTACAAAACCAACATGTCTTTGATAAAACTAAGACAATATTACTGATATTCATAGTATAAACTAGGGAAATATACATGCATGCAACACAAATCATATGTATTTACAAACCTAACACCTAAACCTTCATATTTACATTCATACCACTGGTGTTATAAACCTATGCATGAAATGAGTACAATATTTTTAAAAATTAAATTATACTTGTATTTTTAATGAGACTATGGATGTAAATATGAAAGTTTAGTTGTTAGATTTGTAAATATATAAGAATTATGTCGTATGTATGTAAATCAGCCTATAAAATCATCAGATCAAGTCACCCTGATCAAATGTCAAAATTCAAATCCAATTAGGTGAAGTTAGCAGCTCACGGCACGTTCGTCGGGCTAAAAGAAAGATGCACTAAAAGACAAACCTAGAAGGATACTAAAATTACATTATGATACACAAATAAAATTTCATAATGCTGAACTTATTAAATACTAATCAATCAACTCTTATGTTCTATTATAGAAATAAAGAGCTTGTGTCATATTCATCTAAAAGTGCATCTAATGATTATATTACTTATGCTCACTAACCCAAATTTTACATAACAATTAAATATTTAACACATTTTACTCTACTCCAGCAAAGAAATCTATTGTTACATCAAAATCATTATTAAAAATTATGCAATAAGAGATGCACTGTGCGGTCTATACGGTCTATATGAATTGGAGGTATTGTAATCGTATTGTAATGAATACTATTATAATAACATCAAATCTATATCTGTCCTTACCTTCCCTGATCGCACATAATATTTCTTCTTGTGAAAAATCACAATGAGACCTAAGCATCATACTGTAGAAAAGCAACTCTAGCCTGCTCCAACAACCCTCACACTCGGCTTAGTCGTCCAATTGAAGGAATCACCACAATTCCCTTTAACTATGGCGTTGTTCGTCGCCTCCAACAACTTTGGCCTTCTCAGTAGCCATAGGCGCCACCTAATTCCTTGTAGCAAAAGCCATCAGCTTTTGTTACAATCATCACCATCCCTTCTTGCAGCACTAACAGCCTTTATCCCCTATTTGTGACAGCAAGACATTTATTTGAAGTACCATTACCATGAGAAGATAGTATAAATGAGTGTTACAAAAAATGATAGAATATCATACAAAAAAATTGCATATTTTGCCAATGTGCCAGAAAATAAAAGAGTAGAAGCAGTAATATATAAACAAGCGGAAATTGTCAAAGTATTTTGGACGACACTTATTTGATGATAAACTTCTATGGCAACTCTTATTATAAGAGTGAATATTGTCAAAACACATCATCATCTTCAACAAAAATGTCTAGTATAGATGAAAGAAAACTCATTGATCACTATATAGTAAGTATGAATGATAATGGATCATGGAGAAGAGGACAACTACAACTCAGAACATATCTTTAGAGCATGCTAGAAAGACAGATAGACTGCATATGCATTGGAAGTTTTATTTTATTTTTAATGAGAAAGATATCATAATAACAAATTTAATGAAAATCCCCAAAAGCAATGAGAATGCTAAGAGACTTCATTATTTATTATATTCTTAATTAAATTTATGGAAGTTGTGTTCAAAATAAGAGAAAAATTTGTCATGCTAAACAGGTTTAATTTCTAACCTTGCTTTTACATGATATATTACTTTCCTTTAAAGTCTTATGTTATTTTATTAGTTCACGTCTACATACACATTTATTTTGCAAAATTTCTTGTCAAAATATTTTGCTTCTTACACAATTTTTTAATTGATATAGGCACAATTTGTCATTTTTTACTTTGTTATAATTTTACTATATTTCATCTACATATTTATAGATTACCATATTGATATATTAATTCTCACATTTTTTTAGGTTTACATAATTTTATAATTATGATGTTTCCGTCTTAATGTTTATGCCCCATCTAATGAATGAAAAATATTTACACAACTTAAAAATGCAATGAAAACAACAAAATTTAAAAATGGAGAAAATCTATAGGGCTTCAAACAAAATAGTACAACCTGGGGTGTTCACAGACACTATTGCTAGGAGAAGATATTACATCCGGACTCTAATAAATAAATAAAAAAAAGATATGTGCCACACCCCCACATTTTGCCCAGCCCTTTTTAAAGAACATGTTTTAAATAGCTGATGAACCAACCCGACCTGAAATAATGTATGTGTCCAGGACTGCACCTTTTTTATGGATGTATTCCTTGCAATTTGAAGATAACTGATGACTTAAAATCTGCGACATTGGCTCTCTCTATTTCATGCCTGGTAGCACTATTGTTTTTCCATCTACACGATCATTACTCCCTCCTATGCTGCATCTTCTTCACCTTCACAACAGATTTTTTTTTTCTTTTCCGTCTCACTTGTTTTTCCAAAATCCTAAATCATGTCAGTCATTTATTCAATTTTTCCCAATACCAATATCGCTTCATTCACATTATTTCGGGTCGGGCATCATTTCAGCTATCTAAAACATATTTTTTTTAAAAAGGGTCGGGAAAAACTGTGGGATGCGGACATCTTTGGATGAGGTAATATTTTCGACGCCTGAAGGCATTGAAAGTAGTAGAAGTAGCAAAAGGCGTGGCACTACATCTAAACAATGTAAAATACAATGGAGAAAACGTATAGGGGGCTTCAACCAAAATGATATAAACACTGGATAGCCTCATTATTTACCAGATTCCGACACTAAATAAATACAAGCGCACACATACAGAAAAGAAACACGGAAGGAACACTAGTTAGGTTCAAAAAGGCCACACAACATTCAAAACAATGAGATCTAACCTTATACTCCGAAGCATAACGACAGCAGCACACCGGGGACCATGCCAAAAGCCAACGCATCGTGATAGCGTCTTCATTAATACACATCATATAAGATAGACAGTGCCAAGCATCAAATTTCAGGTTCAGATACAAGTGCCTTTACATACCTAAATCAGGCACATAGCATAACTAGGCTATTGAATGCTGATAAATAAAGACACGTACTGGTTCGCACGAGTATAATCAGGTAGCTGGGTGGGCCCAATGGGTTGGAGCTCAGCTGGGGAGGTGATGGCCTATGGCTGGAGGCTGAGTGCAGATCTGAAGAAGATAGGGGGTGGTCACAAGTGGATGTTGTGGCGGCTGAGGGTAGCTGTTGCCGATAGTGGAGCTAGCGGTAGAGAATCCTGATGATGCTGCACAAGTGTAAGGAGGCAGTGGGGAGAAGCCATGGAACTTCCAGGCCGGACAGCGTTTAAGAGCTGTTAACCCTGCCTCAGCCTTCTTTTTCATTGCTCTTTCCTGTGTCGTAACAATCAACCATAAAATATATCTAAAAGAAATAGAAAGATTTACATGCACACCACTTAATTCTTATGTATTTACAAATGCAGCAAAAATTTTAATTATTACATACATGCCACTTTTAACTATGCATGATGAGGTGTACTCCACTTTTTTTCAAGTTAAAATAGTGATATTTTTTACGTGATTTATATGATTTGGGTTTATAAATTAAAAAAAGCAAAGTTTAGGTGCTAGACATGTAAATACATAGGAAATGGGTGGTATGCATATAAATTCACCGAAATAGGCATGATGGTAAATGTATGTGCTCTTGCATTAGAAGAGAATACATACAATAAGCTAGAAAAAGAAACAAAATTCAACAACAATTTTATATGCCTTATTACATTCATGCACCAAAATCTTATTAATATCCTAACAATACACTGATCCAAATTATAAACTAGCACAAACAAAGATAATAACACAATCTTCTCTATGATCTTGAGAAAAAATCAGTAGCACGAGCATTGAATTACACAGGTGAAGGACTGTTTTACTATTTCCAGAGTTTGAATCAAAACTAAGGTATAGGTATTTGAGTATCACATGGAAAAGCATCACAAAGAATTGTATATAAAGTTTTTAGGAAAGAGTTCAATTTTTTGCATCCAAATAAACGTAAAATAATGTTTCGGAGGCACTTGAAAAAATAATGAGCGGCTAATAACCGAAAATATGAATAATGACTAGGGTTTGCTCGATGAATCCAAATAAACGTGAAATAATGTTTTTGAGGCATTAAAAAAAATAATGAGCAGCTAATAACCGAAAATATGATAATGACTAGGGTTTGTTCGATGAATCCATCTATATGCAGTCAATTCCATATAAGAATGGGCCACCTGATCTCACTCCTCAAGGATGCAGCTAGGAATCATTGGTCTTTGATGCAAAACATGCATGATCGACCTTTCGTAGTTCTGGAAGGATGGCATTCTCGATTCCAATTTTATATGCCTTATCACATTCACGCGCCAAAATCTCACTTCTCATTATTGTGCCTTCTAGTAATCAATTTACACCGGTCTCAAGCCTTCCAATGAAACGGCATCATCTCCTTGTTTCTTTTGTAAACATTATTCATTTTTAGCCTTAGATTGAAGATTTGCAGCCATATTTATAAGATATCGTCACTCTTAACTGCTTTTTACTATCTAATACCGGAGTTAAACTCAAATGACAATAGAAATGTAACTTTTATTACGAAAATTAAATATATACTACAATCAAAGATACTTGTAACTAGAAAATAGCAAAAGACAGCAAAACTCAACTAGACCTTAGGTCGAGGGTGGTGGTGTTGTGTTTTACAGAGAATTACCAAGTATGAAGTGTTTGATGGTCAGAAGACAACAAAGGAAGGAAAGAGTCAGCTGTCGGATGGCTAGAAGGTGGGCAATCGTAGAGTATGTTGAAGGTGGGCCACTTACCTAAAGCCATCCAGCCATTTCTCCCTCCCAGCTAAACTGGTTCAGCCTCCAAGAGCTTCGTCTAGTTCAAGCCCGAAGATACAATGCATCAGTATATCAGAGTTGGGGGGCTTCGACCTCATTCGTCGAAACTTTTGTCTGCGTTGAAAGTGATAGAGCTACTGTACCCTCTTGAGGCTAAAAGATCTTCGACTGCAGCCCAAGAAGTACTTAGATCACATTGTCAACTGTGTTGTTCCCTAAAACACCCGAGGAGTTATCCTCACTTACAAGCAACTATCCATATCAGTCTAACCAAATGAGAGAACACTGTTGAACTAGACTGGTACTTCGTGGCAAGTGTGCCATGCGGAGTTTTCCAAAGATAGCTCGGGATGGATCATCCCTATATGATGCAAGAACAGATTATACTCCCTCTAAGGTGGCGGCCATGGCGATGAGATATCGATCATGATGCCCTAAAATAACCTCTGTAGTGATTGCCCCGTGTTTGGACTCAACATCTAAGTCAGCTTATCTCTATCATCACCAAAATAAATCCTACTAGCACTTATCCACTGGCAAGGGCACTTGTAATCTCAAACTCCGCATAAGAACTATGCGCTTGCCATCCTTAGTGGAGTAGGTATTCCTGAACTCGACATGTTGAATCTGACAATCATATTGTCATGTTCTCCCCAACAAAAAGTTGCAGACATCCACAGGCACCATGCTGCTCAAAATCTGATCTTGCACCAGACTCTCAATTGAAAACTTAATGAGACACCACCTGTCAATATTGAATCTATTTTTTTCTCAAACACATCAAAGAGTATGACTGAGAGTGCCTCTGAGTTGTTAGACTCAACTTGTGCACTATCTGCGTAGAAGACACATTTTTACTGCTCCTCCACCATGATGAAACTGCATATATTTCTCATTAGAGTGCAATGAGTGTAGATAATGTTGTGGTCAAGCCACTACTGATCCCTCATAGCCTCAATCTATAGGGCTCATCGAACTATAAGCATCTCGCCCTCATCCGGTGGAAGGTGGTGCTTCTCACCCTTTTCTTTATCTCTCTTCATCACTAATTTCCTCCACGACACCCTGTACAGTGAAGGACACAATTTGGCTCGTTAGTAAATTGGAAACGATGTGTCCAAATCATGGCAAATGAAACATTTCCTGGCTGTGACTGTATTAGGGGTGCTACTCTTCTAAGACATCTTCACACTTGACAGCTTCATCACCCTAACCAGATTTATCAACTACCTTAGATGTGCTCCTACTGATGTCTCCAACTATAGGTGGCTGTCTGAATGGTAGTGAGTGTCTGCTTTGCTTCTGTTGTCTCTCCACATTCAATGCTAAGGTTTGAACGTCACTCAAAGACCAGTAAAATCGTAGTTGAACCACATTGCTGTTGACGAGCTTCAGGCCTCCAAAGTACCAGGTTATTGTGTGTTCCTCTAACTCTGATAGATCAAGTTTCATCTTAAAAAGAATAAACTTTGTTGTGTACTTCTCCACAAATAGGTCCATTTGTTGTATGTAGTGAAGCCTCAAGAAAACTTTTAGATAGTAGTGTGGGGGTAGGTACTATAGCTATAAATCTCTCTTTATCTTCTCCATGGTAGTAATATTGCTCCATCCTTCTCTATTTCTCTTCCACTTCAGATTCTCCCACCATAACGAGACACTCTTCTTTAGTTTTGTAGCATCTAATTTCACTTTTTGATTATCTAATACCTCTTCGTATTCAAAGACCTCTTAACAACCTGCAACCACTCTATGAAGTCATTCAGATTCATCTTCCCCTTGAAATTTGATATGCCTGCTTTCACTCATGAGTCTTTGCACCCACTAACAGACACTCCATCTCTGTATCTTCCAACATGTACTCTAACTCTGAATCCTCAAACAAACACTTCATCTATGTATCCTCCAAGAAGTATTTCATCTCTCGGTTTTCTCTGATATTGAATCTCAAAGTACCTCGATCTGTCTTCTTCTCCACTGGAATCATTCCTACAGAAGAGATTCAAAAGTTCTCTCTCCCTATCAGATCTCACTATCACACTCATCGGTGACCCCTCTCTGGGTCCTTCCCTCAAGTTCAGAGAGCCATTGTAGCACTGGCGGAATTCTCGCTACATTTTGTCCATGGTAACTCCTGATCAAGTTCCGACAATTGACTCTTCGGAGGCATGATTAGGGTTTAAGGTAGGTATGTAGATGTGATGTACGGTGGGAAAGAAAATTTTTGAGTGGAGATAGAGTTGGGTATGGATGAATGCTATAAATCCTAAGATAGGATTAGAGTTGGGCTAACTCTGATACTAAATGATACTAGAATTAATCCCAAATGACAATAGAAATGCAACTTTTATTATGAAAATCAAATAGAGAATACAACTAAAGATGCTTTAAACTACAAAATAGTAAAAGCACAACAAAAACTCAACTAGGGCTTAAATTGTTATGAAGAAATAGCAAGTAGATGGTTGGAAGTCAAAAATGGAAGAACATAGTTAGTTGTTGAATAGCTGGAAGGTGGGTGGCAGTAGGGAATGGTGAGGTGATTGCAGCAGGGAGGTGGTTGACAAGATATTGGAAGGGCCAAGTAGGCTCATGGTAACAAGCAAGGTGGTTGGAAGAGGGTGGCAGCAAGGTGGGAGGTGGCTGGAAGGGATGGCACTAAAGATAGGAGGGGGTTGGGTGGTAGGCGGCTGCAAGAAAACAACCAAGGGGCTGTTTTCCAGGTGGATGAAGGTAACGCAGCGACGATAGCAGCAGAGGAAAGGTTGTGGGATGCAAAAAATGGTAGATAAACACCACATCTGGATGAGTTACAGCCGAAGCAACTTCTAGTCATTGGATACAACCCTATGAAAGAGAACTGGAAAAACAGACGACTATCTTGATAAAAACAGATAAAGAACTTCCCTGAGCACATAATACAACATATAAATACAATTAAGTAACTAAGAAACAGAGAGCCCCACTCCTATTTTATAAACCATGCTTTTAGTAGATGTCCCTTCAGCTTTGCCAATATACTGTCCCTCTCCAAGTACTTGTCGACATTGGATAACGGTGTAGCGCCATGCCTATAATATATCAGATGAGGTGGATCATGCCCATACCAAAATCTTAAAAGGGGTGGTCCGTTTCGCAGTATGGTACAACGTATTATACTAATATTCGGCCTACGCAATCCACCTAGCCCAAAACTTCGACAAATCATATACAAAATAATGCATGTATGTCACCACACTCCTGTTGGCCACTCCATCTGCTCATCGATCTGGCAATGATATGTTGTGCTTCTCTTAATGATTGTTCCTCGTAACTTGAACAACTCCTTCTAGACCTGGATGAGGAACACCTTATCCCTATCTGATACAATAGATTTCAGTATTCCGTGCAAACAAACCACTTCCAGCGAGCATCGTAGCGACTAAACCGCTATGTAGAGATAGCATAATGGAATGAAATATGCATACTTGTTAAGGCGATCAACTACCACAAAAATCTCTGTAAATCCTTCTAATTGTAACAATCCAAATAAAATTTTTTTTCACTTCTTCCCAAACCTTCTCCGTTAAAGCTAAGGGTTGCAGTAACTCTCCTGGTGCCATGTTCAAGTACCTATGTCGTTGACATACATCGCATATTATCAACATGGCCTCTATGTATCTGTGTCTCCACCTAATAAAGCTTTATCGATAGACGACTATATGTCTTTTGTATCCTGAGTGTCCCCCAGTTGTACTGCTGTAAAACTCCTGCAATAGTTTGGGGATGTGCTCTGATGCCCTCGGCAACACGATGTAGCTGAAGCACCCTTAATGCATATCCTAGATGACTGTTCTAGCCCTGTAGCAACTCTACCCATATTTTCCTCAGCCCTTCATCCTGTTCACTCTCCCGTCTCAGAGCTTCTCAATCTAGGACGAAGGGTACCGATAAGACTGTCATTAGGCGCTCCTCCACCTTTTTCAACAGTACAGCTAAGGCTCATTCTCCAGCCCTAGTTGATACTAAATCTTGAAATTATATCCTAGTAATTTGGATAACCACCTCTGATGCTCCTCAGTCACAATCTTCTACTCCAAAAGGTACTTCAAGCTCGTCACTTCTAAATGGCCAAAACAATATTCATTAACTGTCACTCGTACACTGACTTGAGCCTTGTCATAGTTGTGAGAACCTGACTGAAGTATGCAATCGGTCGACGGTCCTACATGAGTATTGCTCCCAATTCATACCCTGGCACATATGTTTCTAACACAAATGGTTTACTTGAATCTGAAAGTGCTAATACTGATACGCTAGTCATGACTCTCTTCAAATGTTCAAAGGATTGTGTTGCTGCTTGCCCCACTTGAAATTGTCTTTCTTCAGCTACTCCTTCAGTGGCCATGCTACTGTGTCGTACCCCTTAATAAATGTTTGATAGTATATGGTGAGACTAGGAATCCCCTCAACTCCTTCAAACTTCTAGGTAAAGGTCAGTCCATCATTGCCTCGATCTAGGACGAGTCCGCAACTACTCTTTCCC
>NW_018164547.1:1215702-1239022 GCF_001263595.1 Phalaenopsis equestris | reverse complement strand
TTCCCTGGTCACCACGTGCCTTAGGTACTCCACCTGTAACTGTGCAAAAGAATATTTCTTCAAATTAATGTACAATTGGTGCTGTCTCATCATCTTGAGGACTGTCCTCAAGTGCCCCATATGCTGTCTTTGTACAAATGTAGATTAGAATGTCATCGAACAAGACTAGGACGAATTTCCTGAGGTAAGGTTGAAAAATCATATTCATGAGGGATTGAAATGTGGTTCGGGCGTTGGTGAGGCCAAACAACATTACAAAGAACTCGTAATGTCCTTCATGTGTCATGAATGTTGTCTAGTACACATTCGTTGGATTTATCCTAATCTGGTGGTATCTAACTTAAGTTCGACTTTCGAGAAGATGGTTGCCCCATAAAGCTCATCTAGCAGCTCATCAATCATTGGGATATGAAACTTACCTAACACAGTCTCCTTGTTCAAAGTCAGGCAGTCCATGCAAAATCTCCAACTACCATTTTTTCTTCATTAATAGGAATGGATTGGTAAAGAGGCTCATACTGGACCTGATAATTCCTTCTTCAAGCATCTCTTGGATCAACTTTTATATCACATCCTTCTAAATATGAGGATATTGCTACGGTCTGACACTAATATGATGAACATCCTCCTTTTTGTGAATGACATGCTCGTGCTCCCTCGATGGTGGTAAATCGCTCGATTGCTGAAATGCATCAAGAAACTCTTCTGACTCGGGACCCCAAATCTCCTTTATGCTCTGCAACTCAACCAAATAACTTAACATTGCTCCCCACATCGTCTTGACCATGGTTTTGAGCAAGACAATGATTTTGCATGGCAACACCACATTCCTACCCTACACCTTGAGCTTCGTTGTCAGCGATTTTCAATCCACTTTCGTCTCCCCAAGAGTTTGTAGCCACTTCAATCCCAAAATCACATCAATGATACTCAAGTCCTGGGGAAAAAAGTCCTCTACCGCTCGTAAGCCCTGTTGTGTCAGAGCTGCTCCTTTGAAAAATTTTCAATTTTTCTCCACATTCCATGTCCCCATCATGACACCAAAACTCCCTGTATCTACCAACTCCAACCCTAGATGATCCATAACCTGATTTGAAATGAAATCATGTGTGGCTCCACTATTTACCAACACCACAATCGGCTACTCCCTCATATGTCCCATCACTATCAAGCGTAATTCAGCGTAAATCCTACCACTGAATTGAGGGACACCTCCACAACATTGAAGTGCAAATACTCCTCTTCCTCCATTGTGTCTTCCTGCTACTCCTCACTATCTATCTCCTCCTCACTAACTACAAGGACTTGTAGCATGCGCTCCTTGCAACGGTGCACCGGGGCTTATTTCTCGTCACATAGGAAACATAATCATTACGCTCTTTTATCCTGCAGTTCCGCATCGGTAAGGCGCTTGAAATAGCCCCCAGAATGGGTCCCCACATTTTTCTCCTTCGATGTCTCTTTCTAAAATGACACCATTTGGATCCTTGGTGGCTTGGCCATCGAGACAGTTTTGTAGAATCCCCCCAAGGTGCTGCCTTTGCTAGTCATCTTCAAATATTTTTTTGTAATCCATCATCTAAGTGAGCTTCATCATCTCCCTCAATCCCCACGGTTTCAAAGGTCGAAGGGCTGCTCGGATGTCGGACTTCAAGGCCAACAAGAACTTTCCCTTCAGTCATGCTGTAGAAATACCTCTCAACCGCCCCGACAAGTACTCGAGCTTCTCCATGTATTTTGTGAATGTCCCCTCCTGAGTCAGAGCATTGTAGGCGCTTTCCTCCTCGTCGCCCTCTTGTTTGATTTCATTCCCTTTCGATTCGACCAAGAATTCTCTGATTAACCCTTGGTTAGGGTTTGCAATTTGAATCGTCGGTGAATTCTTGGATTGCATCTCCAGAGGTCTTTTCAACGTTTCCTCTATGCTCCAAAATCGATCATCCATTTGATTCTTTATGGAAGAAAACCTATCCTCCATGATAGCTAACATTTCCGCCATTCCCTATCTAATTTGTCATACTTCTTCCACTGCATCCACTTTCTTCATTGTCATTCCTTCAAGATCTCGATCTAATGCCAATTTGATACGATCCGAGACCAAAAACAACGAACAAACAACAAAAGAATTGTGAGAGGTGGGGAAACTCCATCGAGGGCTAATTTTACTAATACCAACGAAAACAAACAAGATTCGATGTTGATCTACTGTTTGAGAGGTAGATCGTCTCTTCACAAACCCTGGACGTCGCTAGAATCACCACAAGAAAAAAAACTACAACAAATATAACATAAAACGAACCCTAGACAATTGGCCCTCCTAAATACTCTCTAAGACCCTTTCCAAACTCTTCCCCCAAAAAATCCTCTTAATTTTCTCTCCTTGCGTACGTGATTAGAGTGTTGGTGGGCCCCACTATGAAGGAGAAATCCTCTACAGTTGGACCAAGAGTTTCCACCCTCTCCTATTAAACCGATCGGCGTATGGGTGAGAAGGGAGTTCTGCTTGGACAGACAGCCTAACAGGTGTAACACAGAACTAATAAAGAAAAGAACAATTGACAACATCAGATCAATCATCAAACACTCTTTGTATTTCTATAGGACATTACAACATCAAACTTCAAACTAGACAGTAAAGAGAATTATTTTCTTTTCTTCTTTTTTTTTTAACTTTGGGGAAATTTACAAGCGTGCCTTACAATTCTTATGTATTTAAATATCTAACACCTAAAATTTGAAATTTACATGTACAATGGTGCCATAAACCTTTGCATGAAAAGGGGTATTTCACTTTTAAAAAGTTAGTTATAGTGGTTTTTTTCTATGATATTAAAATTTTGAGTGTTATACATATACAAATGAAAGCCTAGGGTTAGATATGTAAATATATAATAATTGTGTGGTATTTATATAAATGCCCCCTTAATTTTCTCCAAAAAATGTAACTATAAAGAGGAAGAGTGCTTCTGCTAGTTCTTATGAACCAAATAAATAACAGACTAATGCATTGCTAACGAAATCCATGATATCAAGTTACTTACTGGCATTTGCTTGACATGATTAGAAGCCTCAAATGAGCCATAGTACAAGAGTTGGTCCACTACATTAACATTTCCTTTTGGACTACAGACGGTAGGCTGGGAGATACTTAAATTCAAGTCAATGCCATGACCAAAATCTGTTTCATTGAGTTAGATCACCAACAACGTTTTCAACTAGCAGTGAATTATGTATAAAAAAGAACAAAAAAGCGTGCAATTCTTAACTATATAAAGCAACATAATATCTAGGCCAACACCTTCAACATCATCCCTGGGAAGATCTCCGTAAGCGTGTTGCTGAAAATTAGCGACAGCTTCCTTCCCTTTACATGTTATAGCAGCTTTATCATGCACCCTGGTGTCCGTAAAGCAAAAAAAAAAAAAAAAAAAAAAAAAAAAAAAAAAAGGGAGGTGTTTTATATCTGAACAACCGGATAGACGGTAACAACTCTAAGGAAATTCAATGATCAATAAATTCCATGCTTTGATGAACCTTGCAGTTTTCAATTCCCCGTCAAATAACCCAACTTATACATACCTGCATGCAAGCATTGGGTTCTCAATAGTAAAAACTGGTTTTCTTAAAGTTCTGTGCCTCCTTCAAACTAGTCGGGAGGCCTTTCGTAAAGGAACAAATATTAGATGCTCAATTAATTAGTGTTGGTAGGCATATATAGGTTATGAATTTTCTTAATAATGAAGGCCCACATATTAATGCAAAAGATAAAAAAGAAGGTCACGTACACTCATGACATGAAAATTAGGATATCATGTATTCATGCAGAAAAAATAAATCAATATCCCATAGATTCGTGCCAAGGAAATCAAAATTTAACAAATTCATGCCAAAGAAGGAAATCAAGATCCACGAATCCAAAACCTATATTTAATTTTTTAATCATTTTCTTATTTCATTCCAAAATTAGTCTATATATTGCTTCGTATCAAATGTTTTGGCCATAACAAAGAAATATTTTTTCCCATTTCATTTTTTACATGATATTAGAGCCTTGGTCTAGCTCTTCCACCTCTCACAGTGTCTTTCTCTCTCTATCCTCTTTATTAAAAAAATAAAGATCACATCAATTGCACTGCTAGTCCCATCCTAGTGTCGCTACTGCCTCTAGCCATCTCCCAGTGTAACCAGCCCCTATTGTTAGCATTATTATCTCCCTGTGATACTACTTGGCCGCTTTCTCAAATTAGCAGCAATGATTTGTCTGCAAATAGCATTCAGGATCACACAATCAAAATATGCTACGCTTTTCAAAAGCTTGACTCTAAATCTGTTAATGACTTGCATTAACAAGCAACAAGATCTCAAGTGTCTCATCCACATAAATCAAGAAAGCCAAAAGCCTATTATGCTACCAACAACACTTAACCATTTCCATATGGTTGCTAGATAGTGGTGCTTCTCACGACATCATTGCCTACTTTGGTAATCTCTCACTACATACTTTGTGTAACGACCTTGGTAATGTTATATGATTGGATATGGCATGAATTGACCCATAACCCACATTGGTTAAAGCTCTTTATCTTCTACATCTCACGCATTTTCCTTCAAATAATGTCTTTGTGTATCCAATAGTACAAGAATAAAAAAACTTTATTTCATATAACTTTTTTTTTGTGACCATGTAACTATTAATTCCTACCACCATTTTCCATGTGAAGGATGTAAGCACAAGTGAAATCCTCATGAAGGGGCAAACTAAAGATGGTGACTATGAATGGCTAGTCTCGCCACTCCACTAATCTCCACTCATTGTCATTTTTAACCTCAAAACCACCCTTCGTCTGAGTGGCATAAAAAATTTGGCCATCCATTCTTTTCAATTCACATATTTCACAATTCAATCTAGATTTATCAGCTTTGATATTATCAAATATCTATTACAATGCATGTCAATGCAATAAAAGCCATAAAGGTCTATTCTCTGCATCCACTATTGTAGCTTCAGTACTTTAAATATCATGTCAACTTAGTCATTCACTACATAAAATACATTTGGTATTATCCACTCAAGCAAAAATCTCATATTCACAATGTCTCCATACTCACAAAATCAAAATGAATATCAAGCTCTTAGCACATTCCAATCAACTAATGACATCTATCATCTTAATTGTCTATCACTGACCTAAATATAGAGATATCAAAAATATACCTCACTCAATAACCATCCAAACAATCCAAGTTTGGGTAGACTCAATTACTATCTGAGTCTGGCTTGAGTGAAAATTATAAACCCAATTATTATTGTTGTCCAATTCAGGCTGTCTCGATTAACTCAATATCAACTCGAAATTGACACAATTATTCAAGTTCAGGATAGGCAGGCAAATTGAATTAAATGTGTCATGCTCATTTAAATTGAATTGTATTGACCCAAAAAATCATATGATTCATATAATAAATAGATTGGCAAGTCAAGTTTGATTGAGTTAGGTTAGAGTAAAATATTTTGACCTAAAGGGTTCGAGTCAAACATATTCAGGTTGGATCAACTTTGGGATAGACTCAAGCCTGACCCATCAAGCTGAATTGACATCCCTCTCCGAACATAATAGATAATCTATAAAGTCATTATTATATTGTTGAAAGTAGTCTCTATCTCTCCCCCTTTCCCTCTCCTAACTATGCATTCATGTCATTTTTTGATTAAAATCTTGTTTTTGTCATGATAGACTGCTGCATAAATTGTCGAACAAACTCATTTCTTCTCTCCATATAAATAACATCTTAGCTTGCCTCCCAACTATTCCAAACATCATGTGCTCAATTGCCTTTGTTACCCATGTCTTCACCTATACACCATGAATAAACTTAAATCTCACTCCAAACCTTGTGTTTTACTCAACTATACTTGCAATCAAAGTGTTTGTCACAGCCTCAACACTACCACATCCACATTTATTCATTATCATGTATATTTTGTTGAGTCTATCTTTCCCTTTGCATCTCCTTCCTTACCTATAAAGACAACCTCAAGATAGTATCCTCCCGACAGGCAACCTACCCTTCCCCCCAAGACATCTTCCATGCACACAAGCCACAACACCCCCATCTGTAGTGCCACCATATATGACCTCCATACCAAACAAAACACACTATACCCCCAACTTCATCTACAACACACCAAGGACTCTCTTCCACAACAACACCCCAACAATAACCTCTTACCACAATAACACTCACCTAATCACCATAAAGACAATAATAACATTTGCAAATCAATCCAAGAACTTGCTCCATGACTAAACTAGCCCAATCAATGAATGCCTAGTCTCTTCAATCTAAGGACCTCCACTTATTGCCTTCTATAGTGTGAAAAACCATCATTTGGGTGGCATCATAAATTAGGCTATCTGCAGTTTTCAATTCTCATGTTTCCATGTTCAATCTAGTTTTATCATCCTCAATGTCATCAACTCTCCATTATAATTTGTCAATACAATAAAAGTTATAGAAATTCATTTTTTGTCTCCATTATTGTCATCAATTTTATATACCATGTCATTAGGGTTGTAATCTAGCCGAGCCAAATCGATTATGTCATGGTTTGGACTTGGCTTGGTTGAGTCATAAGTTGGTTATGTTCGTTCAAGCTAGAGACAAGCTTAAAAAATATGTTTATGCTTAGCTTGCTTAATTTTTTTAATGTTCATACTTTTGATTTGTACTTGGCTTATTTTTATTAATTAAAAAGCAAAAATTTTGAATGAGCATTTAATTTTTCAAATAAAATTAAACATTTGATTTGTATATAATTCTTCATATAAAACTAATAAATAAATTAAAATTTAAATAAGTATTTATTTTTTATATGGTTATCAACAAGTGATCTTATGAATCTCAATAAATAAGTAATTACATAGATTTCAAATTAGAAATTTAACAAGTTAATGCCAAGTAAATAAAATACTATATAATTTGTAAATATTTTGCAATCAAATAACATAACTAATGTCAAGCTAGTTCATTGAAATAAAATATATAAAAAAAGAATCTTTGAATTTATGGTATGTTAATATTAAATTATAATATGTTATTATTAAATATATTATTCAATATGTTCTAATTAATCCAATTTTATCTAAATAAAATATCATACAAGTATAAAACATTTAACAAGTTATCTGTTGGCAACAAATAATTTTTTTCATAAACATGTAAGTTGTAAGTTGGACTATGTTCAAATTTGATTCATTTAAGCTCCGAGTTTTTAAAAAATGTTCAAACATATTTATTTAGTAATTTGAACAAACAAGATCCAGTATTAATCGAGCATAGTTCGAGTTGTTCATCAAGTGTATTGGTTCATTTATATCCCTACATGCCATTGATCTTTGTCATTCACCATACCAATTTATTTAGTACAACACACTTGAGTAAAAATCTTGTTAGTCGCAAAAATCAACTTATACTTCGACCATACAAATAAGACAAGCTCTTCACGCATTTCAATCCAAAAGTGACATCTAAAATCGCAAAAAATCCATCACACAATTGAACTTAGGTCTATTAAAAATTTGAACCAAATCAACAACCCGTCGCAAAAATCTAAGTTGAGGTTCATGCAATTCCTATTCAAGTCATGCTCAAATCAAAATTATAGACTGAATTATTATTAGTCCTATTTGGGTTGACAAAATTAACCCCAATTGAGCCCAAAATTAATCTGATTATTATATGAGTATAGGTTAGATAGGTTTATTAGGTTAAACAAGTCATATTAGAGTTAATTGAATCATGTTGATCTAAATATAACTCATACAATAAATAGACTGTCAGGTCACCTTCAAGTTAAGGTTACGGTCAAATATTTTGACTCATATAATAAACAAAAAATATTTAAATCAAGCATACTTTGGCTGAGTCAACTGGCTAGGCCCAAACCCTTCCCGCCTCAATCCAAATTGACGCCTCTAAATGAACATAATGGATACTTTGAAAAGAGTCATTGTTATATTGTTGGAAGTAGTCTCTCTCTCTCTCTCTCTCGCCTCAAGCATCCACTATATTTTCTATTTGGACTCATAGCTTATTGTTATGATAACCTACCTCAAAAAATGTCTACCCAACCCTCGTTTTCATCTCTCCTCTCCATATGAATGACCACTTAGCTCGCCTACCAATTATTCCCAAATTCATGTGTTAGACTTCCTTTGCTCTACATGACTTCACTCATACACCATAATAAATTTATATATCGCTCCAAACCTCGAGTCAGACCCAAAACCAACTTGTCATTCCAAACGGATGTCTCTACCTTAGCATAATGGAGACTTTGAAAAGCATCATTGTTATATTGCTGAAGGTACTCTCTCTCTCTCTCTCTCTCTCATCTTATTGACACGAGATGCAATTTTTCCATGGCAAGAGACTTCCGCCCTGTAGATTCGAGGCATAGGGATCTCATGATCGTGGAAGTAATAGGCCCAGGAATTTGGTTTCTTTTTTATTTCCTATTTGCATCAAGTTTTTTTTTTTCTTTATTTTCTGATTTTTTCCTATTCCTTTATTTTCAAATTAAGTGATTTGTTTTTAGCAAACTAACTATGTATATGTTGTTATTTTATATTTAGCAGACTTTCGACTACTATTTTGTATTTGAAATATTTTCTCTATTTTATGCTCCCCAAAGTGTTGTATTCTCTTTTCTTTTTGCAAATGGTAATATATGTATTTGCACAGAAATATATGGTGGATCCTTCTTGCCAACCATACCCTGTTGTTTTGTTTGATCATTGTGCATGTTTTTTGATGGCCATAAATTGTTGTTGGCCGCAGGAAAGCAGCATTTTTCCATTTCCATTTTGTTATCATCCCAACATCCACACTAGAATTCAGTCGCCATCCCTCCTTCCACTCTCGCTATCCATCTTACAACATTCCTAAGGCCTTATTATGTCCTCTAATACCATCTAAGAGCCCTAGAATGACATCATATGATATCAAAGACGGACAAACCCTGGTTGGAAGCATTTCCCGTGCATCGCATTCCTAATTGTTCAAAAAAAATTGAAATTCAAGGTAAAACAACAATGCATTTGAAATACAGCCCTTCGTTCATTTTCTATACATTTGAAATTCATCCAATTTTTAAATTCACACCTCAATGTTGTCGTCATGGCCAGCGCCGCTATTATTAGCCACCTGCACCCGCCACCAGCACATTAACTTTATCATTAAAATATATTATTTTTATTTTACTTCAAATTTTATTTTTTTATTTTTAATGAAGCAAAACGTATTTCAAATATAATGCATTACTCTTACATTGCATTTATTTTATATTGTATTTCTGTCAACCAAACAAACTCTAACTTTTAGGAATTAGCCATTCATACATATAATACAAAAATTCATAAAACCTTAACCGCAATAAAAATTCTCATATCATCCACTTAGTCTTGGCCCTAAACCTAACCCTAAATCACAATTTTTTTGTCAAACCTTCCATTTAGAAGAACAAAGCGTAATGCCGCCAAGGAGAACCCCTCAATGAGATGTTCAGAAGCTCATTGTGAAAGGCATGCAAAGAACAATCCTCCAATTGTAACTAATATTTATAGCCTTTGAGATGAGACAATCTGGTGAGATCAACCACAGTCGCAACGATGACTCGCTAGTTCCAGTGGAGAAAGCAAATCCCTTCCATCGGGAAATTTCTAGCAACGAATAACCAATACCCAACAGTTTGGTATGGAATATCAAAGAATAAGCCAGGATCTTGAAGTAGCTTGTCAAATTTTAATGATCGTATAAATCTGGACGAGTTTATCGAGTGACTCCAATCAATCAAATGAATATTTTAATACAAAGACGTTCAACATGACAAAAGAGTTAAGTTAACATCTATGAAGCCAAAGGATAATAAATCTTTGCAGTGGGAGAATTTGAAGCATTTCTGACAACAAAAAAGATAAGTTTAAGATCAACACTTTGTTTAAGATGAAAAAAAGAAATACAATGCAAATACCTTCTTTCACATTGCTGACAGCATATATACATAAAACTTCACAACCTATGCCAAAGAGATTCTTACATGAAGGAGTGCAATGCTAATTGATCAACTCTTATTGAAATAAGAGTTAGTGAAACCAGAGGAGCACACAGTGACAAGATATTTTGGAGTACTAAAGATCATCTATCAGTAATGTGATCCAGCTACAACCATATTAGTCCCTACTTAACATACATACCCCAGCTTTAAAGATAGAAAAACAACAACATCAATAGGTGACGCCACAATTTACGGACAAAGTTCAACCCCAAAATCATGTAGAGAGAGTACACCTAGTGGAGACACGAAATCAACCCTGCCATTGGAGAAATTCATACATAATAGAGAAAAGTTGAATAGTACCAGTATTGTTAGATACATCCCAGCCAAAAAGTGTTTCTAGTGTCACAGTTTTGGGGACATTGTATAAAAAATGATAATTTTTATTGAGAATGGAGCAATTGAATAAATGGACAGTGACACAAGAGAATGAGAAAGCCAAAGAGAAGTATCAGCTTGCAGCTAAGGAGGGAGAGATGCTAGTGATTCACACCGATCCCAAGACAACATTAGTTGTTCCAAAAAATTAACAGGGTTAAGATTTTTTACTTGAATCCGACCTAAAAAATTATTCGGGTTAACCCAAATCTAGATTTTGAGTTGAGTTCAGGTCAAGTTGGTATGTCAGGTCAATTTTTATACCTTTATTCGACAAGGGTGTTGAATAACAAATTTGAAAATCTCCTTAGGTGCTTTGTGAGAAAGAACACCAACAGTAAGATCTAGGTCCTTCCAAAGAAGAAGAAACCGCTCCTATCCGAAGAGAATGACACAGGACGTGATTTTTCTAGCGGGCACAAGCCTTCAAACCCATAGTTCCACAACATGTGGAATACGTGATCGCAGGATTAACGGGCCTGGAAAATCCTTCTTTTATTCATTTCCTATTTGCAACAATTTTTCTTCTTTTTTTTTTATTTCCTATTCATCTATTTTCTAAACAGGTTATTTTCTTTTAAGGAACTATTTATAGATTGTTATTTTGCTGGTTAGTAGTCTTTTGATTATTATCATTATGTTTGGAGAAATTTTCTCTGTTTTATGCTCTCAGGGGTGCTGTATCATCTTCTTTTTGCAATTGGTGTATATTTAATTTGCTCAGGGCCAAGTAGCGGATCCTCCTAGCCATGAGCTATAATAATTTCATGATGCTTCTAGTTTCAACAACTCTCTATCTGAGACACCTCTCAGTGTCCTAAACACAAGCAATACCCTTCTATTTTTTTCTTGTTTATGTTGGCAGATATTATCATATGTAATTGTAATATTGTTGTGCAAAATTTTGTCACTTTTCTTGCCAAATGATTCTATATTAAAGATACTGGACCATTGCACCGTTTCTTGATGTAGTTGTTCTGCAACCATACATACTTCTCTTATCTCAATGTTGGCAAGTCATTTATCTCCTTGCTCACACTAAGAATGGTTGCCACTCCAATAATAGCACCACATGCTTCATCGCAGAGCTCACACTTTGGATTCGTGCTCACCGATCTGATTTATTATAAAATTGGCATGGGTAGTAATAGGTTTCGTGGTGAATAAATTGTCTCAAATTATACACTGAACCACCTATACAAATCATTGGACTACAGCAAAATGACTGCTATGATTTTATGTGGCACTAATGATTGTAATATTATTTTTCATCATGTAGCATCCAAAGCTGATCATGCAAGTAATAATGATAATTTTATCTTTATAAGCACCCACACTGTGCTTGCACAAAAGGCCTCAAGTGCCATAAAAAAGAAAAGTATTGTAGCCCACTTTTTTAATGAGTTGAATGCTCCTTTATTGCCACCACAGCTAAATTCCGTTAGGTGTTCTCCCTATTCATCAAACTGTCCATCCACCTTAGGCCTCAGTCATTTATTGTGATAATATGGATATCACTCATCTTAGTGTGCATCCTTCTTCAATCACAGATTAAACATATTGTTATATACTATTATCTTATTTGAGAGAAGTTGAAAATAATACATTTGGTGTAATACATGTATAGTTTGAGGATCAACTCGCAAAAGTGAGAACCAATTAAAAAATCAAGATCCCATAAAACCAGAACCAATTTTTCAACAACTCGCGAAAGGGAGAACCAAACTACTTTTGTGCACTTGCTTATCTAGATTGAGCACCAAAATTGAATAAATAAACACATATTTAATTATTTTTGGAAGGCAAGCACAGGTTATGAATCTTCTTAATTAAATCCAGCAAATTAATGCCAAAGACAGAAAACAAACCCCATGAATTCATATTAAGAAATTCAAAATCCCACAATTTATGCAAAACAAGGAACTTAGAATCTCATGGATTTGTGCCGACAGAGGAAATTAGGGTTCAACAAATTCATGGCAATAAAAAAAATCAAGATCCCATAAAACCAGAACCAATTTTTTTCTAATCAGTAGTTACTTTCTTATTTCATTCCTAGATAGGTCTATATATAGCCTTTTCTTGTAATAATTCCATGAATAAGAAAGAGTTTTCTTGCCCTCGTGTTTTTTCTACAATTTTATGTGAGAAATCAAATATTAATGTTAAATTAGAGGCAATACATCTTAGCTTTTATATTCTAACTGCAAGCTTAACAACTAAAAACAGAGAAACAATCAAGTTAGATTACCAAAATAAGAAGTAATAAAAATGTTGGGAAATATCTCATACTTCTGGCCGAGTAATTGACCCACGCGAGCTTCCCAACGACCAAACTTGTGACGGGTAACCCCGCTGTATTTTGAGCTTCCTCTTGACAATCCAGAGCTTTGGCGACGAAGAACGTGCACAAATTCCTCCTTCGTCAAATTTCTCATCTGTTATTTCGTAAAGAAGACAACTCATATATCCACATTAAGAATCATCACACAGTCAGCTCAATACGTAAGCATTTAAACTCTTACCTGCTTCAAATCCTCCTCATAATCACTAAGGCTGAAATTAATGTCAGCGTCAAGCCCACGAAATTTAACGGCAGCCCGATCATATGCCCTGCTAAGAAAAAATCAATTAGACTTCATCTATCCACAAGATACATCTAAGAAAAAAAATTGAACTAAATGAAAAATTAAAAAAATAGCTAACCGGGCTGCATCATGTGCAGTATCAAAACCCCCTGTAGAAACAATCGAAATAACATCACCAAAATAAATGTTCAGGCAACTTTATCCCTAATCTCATTCACGTCACAGCATGAAACAAATATGAAAAAAAGTATTCGTACCCAAATAGACTTGTTTCCCACAATCCCTGAAACACAAAAAGAAAACTCGTAAAAAATTTAAGAAAATCAAAGAACACCTACTAAGGAATGGGATAAAATATGATACCCACCAGATGTGAGACTCCCATCTCCCTGTTCTCCGGTAAAATGTGACTCCCAGATAAGCGGAGCTGCGGGATCTCGGCCCCCGCCTGCTTTTCTTAACCTGAAGCTGCTGTTGCTGCGGATGAAGGAGCGTAACCTCCTCTGCGGCCGGCACATCAGCATGGAAGTAAGTAAAGTCCTCCCTGCCTGGACAACGGATGCCACTCCGAAATAGCCTGCGGCTGTTGCGGAAAAAGCTGATGAGTAACGAGGCGGGACTCAGAAATGAGTCTTATCTCCTCTACTTCCTCTTCCGACACTGTGGCATTCTTGAGGATACCAAACCGAAAGGTCGGGCGAATTGAGGCCTCGTCCTCATCAGATATGTTGCTGGAATCTTCGGCGTTGAGGACGGAAGAGTTCGAAGACTCAGAATCAGCCATCTGGCTAACGTCAGTTCCTTCTTGAAGGAGCTTCTTCTGCATCAACGACTTAGTGAATGATGCCACATTGAGATCCAGTATCATCTCCGAAACGCGAAATATCCACGTTGGAGCGTGACAAAGCCGAATCGTTCTTAGACATCACGTATTACATTCCTACGCATTTATAGGTTCCTTGATTGCCCCTGTTATTCTTCCACCCGACCTTCCTCGCCTCCGTGTTTTGTTCTACACACCCTCCTTCTTCGGTAAGCAGATAGTGAAATGGGAGGGAAAGATCTAGCCGGTGATCGAAAACGGAGGAAGCATCAACCCCGGAGAATCCATAGATGAAGGTCACTCTAACACACCAAAGGAAAGAAAGAAGGCGATAAACAAAAAGAGATTATAAGAATCTTGATTCTGTATAGTGACGTGCCGGAGCGGAGCAGAAGATCGGCGGCGACGATGGAGAGCACCGGTAACCGGAGATCGATGAAGAAAGCTTGGGACAAGGAAGCCGAACGGGAGGATACGGTTACAGGGGTGGCTCGCTCTCTAATAATTAGAAACTGAATGGTTCCATCAATTTCAAATAAAATTAAGGGTAATCACTCAAAACTGCATTTGAAATGTTGATATTTACAAAATTAACTTCTGTGTGGTTTTTTTTTTACAATGCGGGACTAATGCATGCAAGTATGCCAAGAATATGGGTGTAAATCAGTCGAACACGAGCGAGCTCATGCTCAGCTCGTGCTCGATTAGTTTATGTTTCGAGCTCAAAAAGTATGTTCATGTTCGGCTCGTTTGCTTAGTGAATCGTTCACGAATAAAGAGTTATTTTGGCAACCATAATCACTAGTCATAAGATGTTAAAGATTGGGGCAAGATTTAAAACATCATTTGAATCTAATTTAATAATTTTTATTTTATTTTCTTAACTAATACTTTTAATTGATTATAAATCTCTCTAGCTTTGTAGTCAATTAATTTTTTTTAAAATACTATATAATTGATTAGTAGTATTTCAAGCCAAAACGAGCCGAACACGAGCTGTTCGCGAACAACGAGCCATTTTGACAGCCCTAGCCACGAACAAATATTTTAAAAATAGATAAAAATAAATAATATATGTTAAGCTTTTATCAAGAATTTTGATATTTGAGGAGAATATGAAAATGATTACAAGATTTATATTATATTATTTGGACGAGAAAGAAAGGCTTCGTTTTTCTAGTTTTTTTTTTCTTTTTATAATAAAGACAATTTATCAACTAAAAACAATTGTAAAAATATTTTTTGAAAAATTTTACTTTTTATTGAATGAAATTTAGTTATAATATAAATTTAAATATAAAAACATTCTTTGTTCCTAGAACACATCAAGGATTGTCCTTGAACTATATCCTTGAATTCAAGGGGAATCCATGTCTTATCCATGGTTGGATCCAAAGAGTATAGTCTTGACAGAAAAATCAAAATTTTCCATCATAACATTTCGTCTCTCAGAAAGCTTGATGCTCTTTCAAAATTCTTCTTCTAAGTTTAGAAGATATGATTGCTTTCTGTGATGAATGTTGTCTATCGAAGGAATGCCTCAAACTTGTTAACCAAGAGTGCATCCTTTATCCAAAAGTGATGAACAATCTTTTCTCCCACAAGACTCCTTAAACTCTAAAAGGAGTATACTTATCATGAAAATTTAATAACTACTACAAGCAAACTCATTTACGGCTCTAAATTTACTTTGTAATATCTTTTGGGCATCCTGAATGCTTTGACAACGCACATTCCAATACGAATCACGATTGAGTAACATTTCACCATCGAATCAACCAAATTAACCTTGATTGCTCACAAATGAAAAATTAAAAAAAATCTCACTAGGCTTAACAAATCTGTTGAAATTCAAAATAATGTGGAATAAAGTTGAATATTTGATTGTTTCATTGATATAAATAGGGGGTATAAATAACCCTTACAAGAATCCTATAATAGGAAAAATAATAAAAAGTAAATGATATGAAAAGAAAGATATATCACCTAATATCTCCAATAATCAATTCATATTAATTGTTAGGAGATGTAGTAAATAACATAAAATAGGAAAACAAATAATCCCTAATCCAAGGAAATAAATATAAAATAGAAAAAAAAATATCTCCTTAATTCTAAGGAAAGAATTTATTCATAATAACTTCTTACATAAATAAATTATTTCCTATTATAACTCCTAACACTCCCCCCTCAAATTTGAGAATGTATGTTAATAATTTCTAACTTGCTGAGTAGTATCGAAAATTGAGAAGAGTTTAGTAATTTTGTAAAAACGTTTGTTGGTTGTTCTAAAGTAGACAGATGAGTCAACTTTATTATTCCTTTTTGAACTTTCTCCCATATGAGATGACAATCAATCTCGATGTGTTTTGTTCACTCATGGTATACCAGGTTCGAGACGATGTGCAGTGTTGCTTGGTTATCACAAAATAAATTGACGGGATGTGAATGCATGATCCCCAAATCCTGCAAAACTGTTCTTAGCCAAATAATCTCGTAGCAGGTAGCGGTCATTGACCGGTATTCAGCTTCTGAACTAGAACGTGATATTGTGGTTTGTTTCTTGGTTTTCCAAGAAATTAATGAACTCCCAAGGAAGATAAAATACCCAGTAATTAATCTTCGAGTGTCACGACACCTGGCCCAATCTGCATCGCAAATGACATTTAGTTGGGTTGAGCTTTCTGCTAAGAGGAAAATTTCTTGTGTTGTTGTTTGTTTTACATGACGTAGAACACGATGATTTGCTTCTAAGTTAGGCACTCATGGTATGTCCATAAATTGGCTTAAGATATGAACTGCATATGTCAAGTCAGGATGTGTGATAGTCAAGTAGATTAATCTCCCAACTAGTCTTCGGTATGATGATGGATCACTGACATATTCTCCTTTTGATTTGCTAAGGGATAAGTTTTGTTCCATAGGAAAAGTGGTTGGTTTTGCACCGAGGTACCCAACATCCTCGAGTATTTCAAGAGCATACTTTTGCTGTGAAAGCACAATACCCTTTTGGGACCGCGCAACCTCAATACCAAGGAAATATCTCAATTCTCCAAGGTCCTTTAATTCAAATTGGTTCCTCAAGAATATTTTGACATATTCAATTTCTTGTAAGTCATTCCCTGCAATGATGACATCATCTACATATATAAGAAGGGCGATGAATTTATCATTATGGGATCAGACGAACATGGAATAGTAAGCCTTTGATTGCATAAATTGACTTGCTTTAAAGCAGGGGAAAGCTTGTTGAATCATTGTCATGAAGCTTGTCATGAAGCATGTTTTAGACCATATAATGATTTGTGTAGTTTACAAACTTGAGTCTCCCCCTTTCATCTGAGGTCAGGAGGTAGTGACATATATACGTCTTCGTCGAGGTCCCCATGCAAGAAAGCATTATTGGCATCTAGTTGGTGGAGATATAATTACTTGGTTGAAGCTAACACGAGGAGTAGGCGAACAGTTACAAGCTTTGCTACAAGGGCAAAGGTTTTCTGGTAATCTAGCCCTTCAATTTGATATTACCCTTTTGCCACTAATCTGGCCTTGTAGCGTTCAATTGTCTCATCTACACGAAGTTTGATTTTGTATACTCATTTGCATTCAATTGGCCTTTTCTCATGCGGTAATGGTACAAAGGACCATGTGTCATTGGCGTTCAGTGCGTCAAGTTCTTCTCGTATAATAACCTGCCGCTTTGGATTACGAGCAGCTTCTGCAAAGGGGCTTGGCTCCTTTTCAATTGAAAGAGCGGTGGTAAAAGCAAGATGTTTATGTGACAATCTAACATATGAAAAGATGTCGGTTAAAGGATAGAGGGTACATGTAGCTTTGTACATGTAGGTTTGGCCAACGCAAAGGTCAATGGGGGGGGGGGGTCGTGAGGTAAGAGAAATACCAACAAGATACTCACACAAATAGCTAGGAATTTTTGTTTTTCTCATTGGTCGTGGTGATGGTATTTTTTGGTCTGGAGTAGCATGTTATTCTGAGAAAAAATCTAGAGTGAGTGAAGTTGAAGGAGTCTCTTGAGAGGAGATTTTGTTGTCTTGAGAAGATGAAATATCCTCTTAAGGTAATTCATCGAATGAAAGCATGTCGATGTGGGTACTGAAGTGCAGAATTGCACCTTTATCTTTAGTGAAAGAAGGGGAAGGAAAAGTGTTTTCATGAAAACAAACATTCGGTGATACAAAAACCTTCCCAGTTGAAAGGTCATAGACTCTATAGCCCTTTTTTGTGCGTATGAATAACCTAAGAAAAGACATCGAATGACTTTTGGATCAAACTTAGTTGGTCACTGATGATGTGTTGAAGCAAAACAAAGACACAAAGACACCCAAACACAAACAAAGACACCCAAACACACGCAAATGATCATATGTGGGTTGTGTTTGGAAGAGCATTTCAAAAGGAGTCTTTCCTTAGAGAAGGGGAGTTGGTGTTCGGTTTATTAGGAAGGTGGCAGTTAGGATTGCATCTCCCCAAAATTTTTTGGGTAAATTAGCTTGAAACAATAAGGCTCAGGCTATGTTGAGTAAGTGGCGATGCTTTCTTTCAGTTACACCATTTTGTTGCTAAGTGGAGACACAACTGGATTGATGAACGATGCCTTTGTCGAGATAAAGATTCCTCAATATGAATTCATAACAATTATCACTTTGAATGATTTTGACCTTTATATTGAATTGTGTTTCAACAAGATTTATGAACTTGATGATGTATGAATGTGTATATAATTTATGGTTCATCAAATAAGTTCATGTGCATCGAGTATAATCATCAACAATTGTGAGAAAATAGCGTGTTGCTATGATTGAAGGAACTTGGTATCCTCCCCAAATGTCAACGTGAATTAATTCAAAAGGTATTTTTGAGCTAATGGAACTTATTTGAAAAGTTGAACGAGTTTACATAGCTAATGGGCAAATTAAACAATCAAAAATATTATAAATTTTCTTGTCTATAATTGAAGAAAAAAAATATGGAAACTTCATTCGATGGGTAGCCTAGACGTTTATGCCAAAGATTTTTGGATGGTGAAGTAGCAACATTGCACTTGCTCTTTTGTAGAGTATCAAGGTAGTAGATTCCTCCTCTTTTAGTTTCTGTCCCAATCATCTTCCCCGATTGTTGGTCCTGTAGCACACAAATGTGGTTATTAAAAATGACAAGGCATTGTGAATCAAGCACAAATTTACTAATAAAAATCAAATTTAATTTGAAGGAAGGGACACATAAAACATTTTGTGGAATGAAGTCAGAAAAATGGATGTTGCCTATGTGCATGACAGTGGCAGTAGTCCCGTTAGGTAAGTGAACTTTTTGATTGGTGACACTGAATTTTGTAGTAAGTAGGTTGGTTGAATATATCATGTGATATGAAGCTCCTGTGTCAAGTATCCAGCGCATTTCTTTGTCAAACATAGAGACACAAAAGATTTTACTTGAGATATCACTCATGGTCGATGTGTTGTCAACATAATTAGCCATCGAATTAGATTTTTTATCTGCAAGTAGTGATATGAGACTTTGATGTTGTTCAGTTGTAAGGGTGAATGATGCAGGACTCATCGATGTATTGGTATCTACATGGTTGGCTTTAGGAGCAAAATTTTTCTGTTCAGGTTTATTGCCCGCTGGATTGGCCCTTTGCAACTCCCTAAAGTCATTGATAGTGTGTCTCTGCCATCCACAATAATCGCATTTAAGATGTGTTCGACATGTGTTTGAGGTATGCCCAATTTTGTCACATGTTCCACACTTTAAATGAGGATTTTTAGGCTTGAAAACCTTCTCTGGTTTCCGTGCATTATTTTTCATTGAAAAAGCAGAAGCTTCTGGTTGTGGTGCACTTACATTGTTCATCCCACACTGTTTTTCCTCTTGGAGCGTGAGAGAATGTGTTTTGTTGACAATAGGAAGAGGATCCTTGAGCAAAATCTGCTCTCTTATACTAGTGTATGTTTCATTAAGCCTCATGAGGAATTTCATTGTTTTCTGGTTTTGCTGAAACTGCATCACTTCTTTCATGACATGACACGTGCATTTAGGAATGTTATAGAGGGTGTCACATTCATCTCATAGGCCTTTGAGCTTGGTGTAATAAGCTCCAACTGTCATATCGCCTTGCTTGCAATCGTGGATGGCTCCTTCATCATAGAAAATATGAACGTTGTTGGTACGAGAAAAACATTCCTTCAAGTCGAGCCAGATTTCATGGGCAGTCTCATTGTATATTATATTTGCTCCAATATCTTCTGCAATTGAATTAAAAAACCATGCCTTTATAAGGTTATTGCAACGCCTCCATTGTTGAAGTTCTATGGTGGACTTTTCTGGTGGTTCTTTGACAGTGTCGTCGACGAAACATTTTTTTGTTTTTTTTATGCTGAGAGCCATCAACATGGCACGACTCCAGGTATTTTAGTTTTCTCCATTTAGCGGTTGTGTAACGAGCACAAGACCGGGTTGATCGGAGTCGTGAAAATAAAATGGGTCGTTCGGATTATCAAATTTGCTAGATTCAGACTTGGCTGAATTTTGAGTTTTGTTTGTCATGTTTTTAGGTCTAAAAAGAAGTTAGATGGGTGTTTCAGTGTGGAAGAGAAGATGGTAATACTCATAATCGTGTTTACTTTGATACCATGTTGAAATTCAGAATAATGCGAAATAAAGTGAAATATTTGATTGTTTCATTGATATGAATGAGGGTATAAATAATACTTACAAGAATCCTATAATAAAAAAAATAATAAAAAGAAAATGATATGAAAGGAAATATATATCACTTAATATCTTCAATAATCAATTCATATTAATTGTTAGGAGCTATATGAAATAACATAAAATATAAAAACAAATAACTCTTAATCCAAGGAAATAAATATAAAATAAGAAAAGAAATGTCTTCTTAATTTTAAGGAAATAATTTATTTATCATAACTTTTTATAGGAATAAATTATTTCCTATTGTAACTCCTAACATGATCAATCAAGATGAACCTTTTCTGTAGGAGAGCGAAGGCCCCTGAGGAGAAAGCATATTTTATTCACCAAAGTACCTTAAGAGACTACTCCCTGTAAGTGAAGTATCAGGTGTCCCAGGTGAAGGTCAGTTCTGGTTGATCGGTGAATATGAATGATCTAACACCTCGCAGAAAAAGCCGACGTGGCCCTTGGTCAAAAAAGGTCTACTCTCGAATCATGTTGACTTCTCACCTCAAATATCCTGGTTGATCGGTGAATATGAATGATCTAACACCTCGCGGAAAAAGCCGACTTAGGTCATAAAGCTCAATGAAAGCAATGGATTCTTATTGCTACAGAGAGTCAAAATATCTTCAAACTCTCGTTCTTCTCATAGGTCTTGATTGAAGGGCTAAGAGAGTCAAAAAGCTAAATGTAAACACAAAAATAACTTTATACATCTAAATTTTCTTATACAAAGTCTGATATTGAGACCAAATAAGTCTTGCATACCTCCTAAGCCCTTATGGAGAAGTGAAACCATTTTCATGAACTGAGTCCACTTGCTAAAGTGGTTGAACTGAGCCCACTTATCAAAGTGGCTGAATTGAGCACACTTGCCGAAATGGCAGAACATAGTTCACCTGTTGAAGTAGTTAAACTGAGCTCTCCTATTAAAGCACGTAGATTTGTTTTTGTTGTGGGGGTGATCTAACCCGGCTGGAGTGAGACAACTATTAGAGATGGTCATAATTATTTGCATGGACACAAATTCATCCTTCTTTTAAAGCACTGCTTGACATTCACATCACAATCTTTTCGGCATGACGCTATGAATGAGCGCAATAATGTATGAAATCTATCTTTTATTTCCTTCTTCTTTATGTAAAAAAGGGAAGTCAAGAGAATAAAGGGAGTACCATCAGAACTAGAAAACTTCTAGACCTTTTTAAGATATACTCCCTCTCTCTAGAGGAAGCATTATAATCCAAAAAACCTCTTTCGATCTATTATTTGCATACTAGAGGTTCAAACTCAACAATACAAATCGTATATCCCAAAATAATTCAACAACTATAATAGATATATATGTATAAATCATCCTATCTATGTGTGAAAATATATAATTTATATTTTGAAATTTTAAATAATCATATTTTAATATGATATGAAAGACTTGAGTGGTATAAATATAAAAATTAAAATTTAGATATTTGTTTATGTAAATACATAAAAATTTGGTGGCATTTATGTAAATACCCAAAATTTTAACATAATTATTTGTTTATCCTTTTAACTTAGATAGGCAGCCAGGTCTGACACGTCGTCGTTCGATTACAGCTTTCCCTCCAGAAAAAAGCTACACCCAGCCGTTCGGGTAAAGTGCCCGCGACCACGAGTGCCAAAAAGTACTGATGTCTCGCGCTTCACCGGCTGCAGCCGGTCACCAATGCGGCCTATCCAGCCGCCGTGTTTAAAATGTCCTCTGTTGTTTTCTGTCCCGTTCATCGCTTTATTCCTAATTTGTGGATGTCGATCGCTGCTTCCCGCTGTCGGTTACTAGATGCTTTCCCCACTAACGGTAATCATTGCTGGCCAGGCTATTTTTTTTGGCCTGAGAAAATTCCACCAACGCGGTGACTAGATGGTGCCTTTAGGGAGTGCGGGTTGATAAGTGGGTGAAACGGATGGAAAAGATGTTCTGTTTTTTATGTACGAATCTGGTGTGAGTCACGAACAGGGAGGAGGTTATTGCGTCGGAGAGAATGCTTAGCCATGTGTCAAAAATTGACGCAGCACAAGATGACAGGCAAAAAAGAGGAAGGGACAGCAACAAAAAAGTGACTGGCTACTGTAGTGAGGATGCATTCCCACAAACTTGGGATAGAATAAAAAGTAAGTAGGATTAAGGTAAGAAAGTATTGGTTCAATGGATTTAAGCAATAATCATATTATTCACCAAAATTTGTTCTGTGCGGACTACTGACGTAGCTTTATATGCAGATCAAGTTATTTCTGAGTTATTTTCAAGTTATTTCTGGGTTATTTTTAATAATAGCGAAATAACCCAGAAATAACCCAAAAATAAAGGCCACGGGTTATTTCTGGGTTATTTCGGTATTATTGAAAATAACCCAGAAATAACCTCAAAATAACTAAAAAATAACTTACGCCGCACGTAGAGCTACGTCAAGAGTACGGACAGAAAAAACGCTCATTATTCACATTGAAAATAACCCAGAAATAACCTGAAAATAACTAAAAAATAACTCACGCCGCACGTAGAGCTACGTCAGGAGTACGGACAGAAAAAATGCTCATTATTCACGCACTATGATAATCAGTATGTAACACTTCTATTGTTTTCAGAACGGCGAATAGCATGATTGGATGCAAAATTTTTTGCGTGTGTTTCGCTGACGGCTTGTCGGGAGACGAAGG
>NW_018164547.1:1189754-1213619 GCF_001263595.1 Phalaenopsis equestris | reverse complement strand
ATAAACCAATCCATATATATATATATATATATATATGAACTTTGTTCTTTTGTTTCTTTGAGAACTTTTTTTGGACTTATATGATCCTGATATTTTATGATAGTACTACGAAGTATGTGTTTATATTCTCAATTTTCTTTATTTATATTTCTTTCTTTACAACGGTGCCAAAAAATTGACTCCGAAGCAAATAAGAGTGCAAATATTATATTTAAGTATTGGGATACTACGCAAGTATACATATAGTTATCAAGTAATATAAGCCTTTTTGATTAAGCCCTGAATATCGAACCCATAGGGAGAATTACCATTTGTTAATAAGGAATTAGATAACAAACTCTACTTTGAAAAATATTCTTACCCAAATTGTAGATGCTAATCGAATTTTTTTGGTAATTTTTTATAATTGAAAATTAAAGTAAACAACGTACTAAATTTAACTAGATATTTGTAAGATGAAGACAATATAAATAATATATATTTTTTCTTTTCATGAATCAGTAACAAGTATAGGAATTTGTTATAGAAGTATTCAAATTGTGTTAAGCCAAATAGGAGCAATATTATTCTTTACCCTTATTATTCTTTACCCTTACTAGAGACAAGAGACATTATAAAGAACATTGGCTAATTTAAAGTTTAAATAGTCTTAAAGATTGATTAGGTATGAAAGATACTATCTCTCACTCTAGAGTTCCCTCTTCTCCCTCCACCTGAAGGCTAACACATCGTATCAAAACATAAAATAATAAATTGAATTGGGGGTTTTAGTCTGCCACTCTAAAGTCCTCTAACTCCACTTTTCCAAGTTTATTTCCCTATTTATTTGCACTCAACTATATGAATTACATTATCATCCATATAATCTCATGTGATTTTTACCATTAGTTGACTGAGACAATGTCATCTCAAATCATATATGTTCTCACAACAAATATTAACATCTTAATTGACAAAATCAAGAAGTAAATGAAGTACTAGGTTTAAAATCATTATAACTTATTCCAACATTAAAGACTAACACTTCTCACAGCTTCCATCCAATACTTAATCACTTTTCATTTTAAGGAAAAAGATAAATAAAACTCAAAATTCATGGAGAAAAGACAACCACACTTAAGTTTAGAAGTAGAAATCATGTAAACACACAAGAAGTCTAAATTAAAACCAAATGCAGTCACAAAGATACAAAACTTATCTCAAATTCCTTTCCACAAAACTTTGAAGTTCTTTTGAATCACTTCTCTTCCTTTCTCTTACAAAACCCTCAACTAACACACTACAACTCCTTTTTTTCTTCTCTGTAAAAGTATCTTAATTAATCTATGAGAGGGGGAAGTCAGCGGTTAATTAAGAGTCTCATTAGGGGGCAACTTCAATTCAATACAAGTCCTCTTTTATAATTTTCTTAAAAAGGTGCTTTGGTGTCTCTTCAAAATGCGTCAACATTCAATGAATCTTCCAAGAGTTTCCTCCTCTCAAAAACCATTTGAATGTATTTTTTGTGTCCATTAATCATAACCCACGTTTTCACCAAGAGTTGCTTCAACCCCATCAAAAATTCATCCAAATTCATTGAATTATCAACTAACTACTTCTGATGTTTAAGTGTGAGGTATGTGGCGCTTAGGGATGATCTTCTCTGTTATCCTGACGCTTAAGCGCCAGTCTTTGGTGCTTAGACACCACAATTTTTTTGCACACCTTTTTAATTTTTGCTCCAAATTTGATCCTTTTTCACCCATTTCACCATTTTCATCCATTTAATTATACATGAAAGAAAAAACATACAAATAAATTCCATTAAAGCACAATATTTTCAAAAATAGGTATAAAAATGTGTATATAAATACTACATATTTTAGTTTTATCAAAATCCTCCAAACTTATAATGTTACTTGTACTTAAGTGACAGTCCAATCTTTCAAAACCAAAATAAGTAGATTATGTAAATGAGTTTCTTTAGGATATTCTAAAATTTTGATCTAGAAATATAGTAATCCAATTTAGAAAAAAACAATAGTAAATAAGACTAATTTAGAGTTTAGAAATCTTTAATATAAAGAAGCCTGAAAATATGAGTTCCTATCTGGTTCAGAAATACTTGTAAATTCTCCAAATATAGAGTTTAGGCATTCTATCTTCTCCACTTAAAAAATTTTATTAAGAATAATTATACTTACAATATTATATTCTTAAACTTAAGAGTTTCTCAAGTCTTATACTTTAAAAAGATTATACGAGGAACCAATTTTTGATTAGACACTAATCCTTAAGCTTCTCCTCCCTTTTTTAACTTTCTTTATCTTTTCTCATTTTTTTTCTTTTTCTTTTTTTTTCAGATGAGGATTACTTTATCTGGATAAGTCTTTAATGATTTTGAATTTCACTCCTCCTTTCCTAAAATAAAGGTTTAATATAAACTTTTACTTAAAAATATAATAATAGTTTTGAAGATTATTTTTAATAAAAGACATTTAAGTATTGAAAATAAAAGTCTTACCTTTATATATTTTTCAAAAATACTATTTCTCCTACTAAAGATAGTTACACAATATTTATCATTTCTACACTTAAAATTTTTAACTTCTTCTTCATTACTATAAGTTTCAACTAAATTTTCTTACTCATTTCTAAGTTCAAAATTTTACTTCCCTAATATAACTTCTTCCCTAATATAACTTCATGACTTCATGTACATAATCATTTTATTTTTTTTTCAAATCAAAATAAAATTTATTTGTAGCATATTTGAGAAATAAAATTCAAGTTTTAAATATTATTTTTCATCCCCCAAAACTTAAGTTTTTAATAGGATAAGACATTTTAGCATCATATTTATATAGAGGCAGGAATGAAAACTAAAAATAAAATGCTTACAAGAATTTTCATACCCTAAATTTACAAGTACAAAAATTTCAAACATGAGTAAAAATTAATTGATCAAATTTTAACTTAACTTTATCATATATGAGATTTATTAAACTTTTATGCAGTGGAAGATAACATAAAAACATAAAAACAAACAAACACACTAACATAAATTCACAATTGCAACATAACAAAAATACATGGTTGCAAATTAAAATTTTAAACATAAAGTTCTTTAAGTGAAAGTTAGTAATATTTAAACCCTTCATAATATTTTGGAATAAGTTCTAAACAAACCAACAAAATACATTAAAAAACACTGTTAATACAATTACTATCACAAAAACAAAATGTATTAATATAACAACACAAATTCATCACAACAGTCTCTAACACAAACAATATTAGCGGTCTAAACAAGTACAACACATAACAAAGTAGCTGTTCAACATAAGTACAACATATAAAGTTCACAATTTAATAATTAAACTATAAAAATCAATCATCTTCTTCTTCCTCCTCATCATCATCATCACTGTCCCAAAAAGTTGTAGGCTCATATGAAGGGTATTGTGGATATGAAGGAAAAACTACACTTTAGTCACCCCTAATAAGGTTTTCCAAAGATGAGTGAAATTTTTCTTCATAGTCATCTTCATAGAATTTTTCTTCATAGTCACTATGTCTCTTCATATAACCATCTATATGATCTACATAGTTCTCCAAATTTAGTGCATTTTATGTAGTATAATTGATATTATCTAACATCCTTTGCATTAATTGTGTTTGCGAATCAGAACTACTAGAATGACCTTGCGATGTAGATGTACGTGAAGTAGAAGCACCTGAATTTCTAGAAAATCTTCCTCTCCAGCCAAATATAGAATGTTTTGAATAAGATTTCACATTAACACTCATGATAGGCTTTAGAGACTGCAAAATCTCCTCCCAACTATCAAATCCATCACCAACTTGCTCACATAAGGAAAAGATTAAGAATGTGAATCCCAAACCTACAGTAGTGGTAGCTGTAGCAGAACTAGTGATCGTCTGATAGATTAAGGATTCAATATCAATCAGCTTTAACTATTGAATACAATAGTTCAGAGTGGTTGTTCTAGTGATCGTTTGATAGATCAAGGATTCAATATCAATCAGCTTTAACTATTGAATACAATAGTTCAGAGTGACTCTATCTTTTCTAACTTCGTTAAGGTGATTGGTAGGGAGAAGATGAGCTGAAATAAAATAATGTCAAGCTTTTGACATGACATCAAGCTTTGACGTAGGGAAATTTACTCTCCTTTCATTTGTTATTTTCCATTACCCTCTTCCCACAGTCAATGACGATATAATCTCATCTAACTCCTCCTCAGTCGGATTATAATATGAATAAAAGCACAATATATTAGGGGGCGGCTGGTAAAACAAATTTATTAACTCAAGCGAAAAAGCTGCTAATTTTCCTCAGACAATAACTTGATCTTCCACAGCTTTAGGGAGATTAGCATAGAACTTCCGAACCACCAAAATTACAGCTACATCAGAAAAATAGCAGAATCATTCCCATTGTTGGCGAACTATTAAATCTTCCACTGCTCAACCCGGATTTTTGAAACAACACCCATGAATCAATTTTCTTGTGGCATCGCTTCAGTATATCTATCAAGAGCTTTCAAACTAACCAACTTACTAGAATCAAAGTGAGAATTCCCCTTGCTCCTCTTCATTCTTGGTGTCATTTCTAAAAATCACATAAAATTCACAATAAATCCTAATCTCAAAGTTAAATCACTAAACATAACTTTTAAAAGCTTAAATTATCAATTCCATCTATTTTCCATAGATTTTTCTCAAATTTTCACCATGATAGTGATTTTCAGTTAACTCCTTAATGCTTATCCGCAGTGATGTTGACGTTGTCCAAAATCCTTTGTAATAACTGAGTCTGAGAATTAGAACCAGAAGTCTGACCTCGTGATGTAGAAGCATGTGAAGTAGAAGCTCGTAACGTCGAAGCAGTAGAACTATTAGAGAATCCACCCCTCTAGTCAAAAATAGAATGATGTGGATAAGATTTCACATTCACACTAGTAATGGTCTTCAACGGCTGTAAGATCTCCTCCCAGTTGTCATATCTAACACTAGCCTGCTCGCATAAAGAAAAGATCAATGAAGCAAATCCCAAACATGTAATAGTAACAGCGAAAGTAGAACTGGTAATGACTCCATAAACCAATCCTCCAATAGCAATTGGCTTGGATTGTTGAATACAATAGTTTAAAGTTGCTCTCTCTCGAGTCACTTCACTCAATGATTTGTAGGCAGCTCGAGTAGAAATAAAATAATGGCATGCCTTTACAGTGACATCCAACTTTGAAGTAGAGAAGTTTACTCTTCTTTCATTTGTAATCTTCCATAACCCTCTCCTACCAGTAAAAGATGAAATAATCTCATCTAGCTCCTCCTCAGTAGGACTATAGTTTGAATAAAAACATAAAGTACTCGGGGGCAAATGATAAAACTGATTAATTACCTTAGGAGAAAATGGTTCTGTCTTCCCCTCACTATGACTCCTTATCAAAAAAATAATAGTACCACTCCCACTGGCGGTTAACAATCAACTCTTCTACAGCTCCTCCCGAACTTTTAAAACATCGCTCAGGAATTAATTTCCTCGAATGCAGTGCATCGCTATACCGATCCTGAGCTCTCAAACTAATAAATTTACTTGAATCGAATGAAGCTTTTCCCTTGCTTCTTTTTATTCTTCGTGCCATTTTCTAAAAAATGTATAAAATTTAAAATAAGTTCCACAATCAACTCCAGATCACTAAACTCAACTCCTAAGCTTAAACTAACAAATTTATGGATTTTCCATTAATTTTTCTCAAATTTTCACCATGAATAATGATTTTCGGGTTGCTCATGAATGTAATCAAAATACATTGTGATGTGCTCAAAATACATTGTGAAAATAAAAAAAATTTGCATAGAAGTGAAGCTCTTACCTCAAGAAAATCAAATCAAACAAATTTAGCTTAAATACACCAAGAAATTTTCAAAATAGGTGATGCCCTAGCTCGCAATTTGTGAAAAACTGAGGTAGGAGATGAAGAGAGGTCTGATAATGGCATTTTTTGGCCCAATAATTCATTTAAAATTGTTCGCGAACCTGTTTTCATGAACCGGCGCTTAAGCGCGAATGGTCCGACGGTTAGACGTCAGGTCAATCTTTCTATTTAGGCAGCACTTAAGCGTAGGTTTTGGCACTTAGGCGCCAGTGCACAAATTTTGATTTTTTTGATTTAAGTGAAATGCACGTCTAACCTAAGTCAACCAACCCTCTATGGTCTCAAAACACTCTATATGCTATTTTTTTCCCTCTTATCTCTTCTCTTACTCCGGATTCACCAATTTAAACTAATTCGATTCAGCAATAAATAACACAAATTTCACACAAACAAAATATTTATTTTAATTCACGAATAATTGCAAACACTTTCAAATACATATTTTCTCAATCCAAATAGTCCCGGATGAGAAAATTCCTAAACATAATACTATCTCTTAATAACATAAAACACACATTAAAACACTTAACATAAACAAACACTAAATACATAAACTATAAATCACGAAATGAATTCCATTCCCTAGTTGATGGAACAAATTCTGACCTATCACTAGTCTCTTCTTCAGCATTTGGAACATATTTCTAAAAGAATGGACGATGATTGATAACTCTGGTTGAATCTTCTTCAATCCACTTATTCTTCAGATACATTGACATGTCTTCTTCTTCTATAAAACTGGTATGGCTAAATTGCACCTTATGTTGTCATCCCATATGATCTAGATGTGCGTTAACTTTCATCACTTTTGCTTCAATTGAAGCCACATTAGCCTCAATTTTAGTGATTTTATCTGTTATTCTTTTGATACTAACGCCTAAGAAACCGTTATATAACTCTTGCGCATTTTGACGAATAAACTTCTTTCTCATTACATCCTCCTTCTTCAAATCACTCTCCTAAGATGACATTTTTCAAAACTTCTGTCTTTTCACTTAGAATTTAAGGGTTAAATGAAGGTGTGGTGAAATTTCTCTTTGTTACCTTCTATTTATAGGCTTTAAACCTCCTCCATAACTCCTAGACACATTCTAGAACTGCTCTCACATGCTCAAGCCAACCAATTTGTAGTTAGAACTTCTAGAAATCAAATTCACACATGTTTTTTAACTGTCGCGCTTAAGCGCCGGATCTTGGCGCTTAAGCGCCAGTGCTCAATTTAGCATAAGTCAACTTAACGTCCAAACATTCATTCTAACATGTATGAGTCATATTTTAATGTCTTAGAATAATCACTAACTCAATATGTAGTCAAAATACTACCAGAATTTTCTAAATCACACACAACAACATAAAAAAATAAACACACAGATAACTATGGGTGCCTCCCACAGAGCAATTGGTTTAACGTCGTCAACTCGACGTAACCAGTGCTTATTTTGGGTGACCCATCATCAGAAAATCATTTAATTTAAGTTGATCACCTAAAAAGTTGAATTTTAGTCTATGACCATCACTTTGAATATTTTATCAGTTTGAGGATCTTTGATATCCACAGCTTCATAGAGATGAACTTTTATCACAACAAATGAGCCCATCTATAATGGCATTTTTTGGCCCAATAATTCATTTAAAACTGTTCGCGAACCTGTTTTCATGAACTGACGCTTAAGCGCGAATGGTTCGACGGTTAGACGTCAATCTTTCTATTTAGGCAGCACTTAAGCGTAGGTTTTGGCACTTAGGCGCCAGTGCACAAATTTTGATTTTTTTGATTTAAGTGAAATGCACGTCTAACCTAAGTCAACCAACCCTCTATGGTCTCAAAACACTCTATATGCTATTTTTTTCCCTCTTATCTCTTCTCTTACTCCGGATTCACCAATTTAAACTAATTCGATTCAGCAATAAATAACACAAATTTCACACAAACAAAACATTTATTTTAATTCACGAATAATTGCAAACACTTTCAAATACATATTTTCTCAATCCAAATAGTCTCGGATGAGAAAATTCCTAAACATAATACTATCTCTTAATAACATAAAACACACATTAAAACACTTAACATAAACAAACACTAAATACATAAACTATAAATCACGAAATGAATTCCATTCCCTAGTTGATGGAACAAATTCTGACCTATCACTAGTCTCTTCTTCAGCATTTGGAACATATTTCTAAAAGAATGGACGATGATTGATAACTCTGGTTGAATCTTCTTCAATCCACTTATTCTTCAGATACATTGACATGTCTTCTTCTTCTATAAAACTGGTATGGCTAAATTGCACCTTATGTTGTCATCCCATATGATCTAGATGTGCGTTAACTTTCATCACTTTTGCTTCAATTGAAGCCACATTAGCCTCAATTTTAGTGATTTTATCTGTTATTCTTTTGATACTAACGCCTAAGAAACCGTTATATAACTCTTGCGCATTTTGACGAATAAACTTCTTTCTCATTACATCCTCCTTCTTCAAATCACTCTCCTAAGATGACATTTTTCAAAACTTCTGTCTTTTCACTTAGAATTTAAGGGTTAAATGAAGGTGTGGTGAAATTTCTCTTTGTTACCTTCTATTTATAGGCTCTGAACCCCCTCCATAACTCCTAGACACATCCTAGAACTGCTCTCACATGCTCAAGCCAACCAATTTGTAGTTAGAACTTCTAGAAACCAAATTCACACATGTTTTTTAACTGTCGCGCTTAAGCGCCGGATCTTGGCGCTTAAGCGCCAGTGCTCAATTTAGCATAAGTCAACTTAACGTCCAAACATTCATTCTAACATGTATGAGTCATATTTTAATGTCTTAGAATAATCACTAACTCAATATGTAGTCAAAATACTACCAGAATTTTCTAAATCACACACAACAACATAAAAAAATAAACACACAAATAACTATGGGTGCCTCCCACAGAGCAATTGGTTTAACGTCGTCAACTCGACGTAACCAGTGCTTATTTTGGGTGACCCATCATCAGAAAATCATTTAATTTAAGTTGATCACCTAAAAAGTTGAATTTTAGTCTATGACCATCACTTTGAATATTTTATCAGTTTTAGGATCTTTGATATCCACAGCTTCATAGAGATGAACTTTTATCACAACAAATGAGCCCATCTACTTGGACTTAAGTTTACCTGGAAATAATCTTAACCTTGCATTATAAAGCAAAACTTGTTGTCATGGCTGAAAATTTTTAGTAAGAATCCTCCCAATATGCTTTATGCTCAAGTTCAACTAGTAAGTGACACACTTTCCCAAATATTAGCCTGTGTGGGGACATTCCTATAGGAGTTATATATGCAGTCCTAAAAACCCACAAAGCATAGTCAAGCTTAGCTAATCAATCCATTTTAGTTGGATTGACAGATTTTTCCAAAATTCTTTTAATTTCAGGATTAGATAATTCAACCAAACTACTTGTTTGAGGATGATAAACAGTAACAATTTCTTGTTGTCATGGCTGAAAATTTTTAGTAAGAATCCTCCCAATATGCTTTATGCTCAAGTTCAACTAGTAAGTGACACACTTTCCCAAATATTAGCCTGTGTGGGGACATTCCTATAGGAGTTATATATGCAGTCCTAAAAACCCACAAAGCATAGTCAAGCTTAGCTAATCAATCCATTTTAGTTGGATTGACAGATTTTTCCAAAATTCTTTTAATTTCAGGATTAGATAATTCAACCAAACTACTTGTTTGAGGACGATAAACAGTAACAATTCTATGATTAATATGATATTTTTTAATAATTTCTCCATTACGTTGACATCGATCACAAGTTTTGATATAAGCATTAACATCTCTAAAGATTGTAGACCAATAAAATCCATATTTCAAAATTTTGTATGTTATTTTATCAACACCAAAATGTCCCCCAAAATGAGAATTATGATATTTTTGGATAATTTCATAAGTTTCTTCTAAAGGCACACATCTTTGAATAATAAGATCCTTTCCTTGTTTATATAAAAATGGGTCATCCCAAAACTAATTCTTAGCTTCATATATAAATTTCCTCTTCTGTTGGTATGTCATTTTATATGGTATAATATCACTAACAATGAAGTTCACAATTTTGGCATATAATGGAACACGCCACTCGTTAACATTGAACAATTCTTCATCTGAAAAATGTTCATTAATTTCTTTTTCAAAATAGAGTAGTTTTTCCAATTCAAGTTTGAATAAATGATCGGCAATTTGACTTTTAGTCCCCTTTTTATATATTATAGTAAAATCAAATTCTTGTAAAAGAAGAATCCATCTTATAAGTCTAGGTTTAGCATCCTTCTTTTTCATTAAGTACTTAATAGCAGAATGATCTATATGCACTACACAATGAGTTCCAATTAAATATGATCAAAATTTATCAAATGCATATACTATTGAAAATAACTCTTTTTCAGTTGTTGTATAATTAATTAGCTTTATTAAGAGTTTTACTAGGTTTTACTAGGATAGTAGATAACTTTGAAAATCTTTTCATGCTTTTGTCCTAAAACAACTATAATAGCATAATCACTAGCTTCACACATTAATTCAAAATATTTTTCTCAATCTGGTGGAACAATAATTGGTGCAGTGACTAATTTTTCTTTTATTAGTTCAAAAGCTTTTAGACACTCTTCATCAAAATTAAAAATTACATCTTTTTCAAGTAAATGACATAGAGACTTAGCAACTTTTGAAAAGTCTTTAATATAAAACATGTAGAATCTAGCATGTCCTAAAAAACTCATAATTTCCTTCACACTTGTTGGGTAGGGTAAATTAACGATCACTTAAACTTTTGCAGAGTCTACTTCCATACTACTTTCTGAAATTTGATGTCCCAAAACTATTCCTCCTGCTACCATAAATTGACATTTTTCCCAATTAAGGACTAAATTTGTTTGCGCTTAAGAACTTTTGATAGATGTTCAAAATATGAGTCAAATGAAGTTCCAAACACTGAAAAATCATCCATAAAAATTTCAATCACCTTTTCAATTAAATCACAAAAAATAGTCATCATGCATCTTTGAAATGTAGCAGGTGCATTACATAAACCAAAGGGCATTCTTCTAAAAGCAAATGTACCATAAGGACTTGTAAAAGTTGTTTTCTCTTGATCCTCAGTAGCTATTTGTATTTGATGATAACCAGTACATCCATCCAGAAAATAAAAGTATTTATGCCCAACTAGTTTATCCAACATCTGATCTAGAAAGGGTAGTGAAAAATGATCTTTCCTAGTGGCGAGATTTAATTTTCTATAATCAATGCGTATTCATCATTCCGTGACTTGTCTTGTTGGTATTAATTCATTATGTTCATTCAAAGTAATAGTCACTTCTCCTTTCTTAGGAACGCAGTGAATTGAACTAACTCATGTACTGTCTGAAATATGGTAGATAATTCCAACATCTAACCACTTTAAAATTTCTTTCGTAACAACTTCTTTCATAATATAATTCAATCTCCTTTGAGGATCAACCTCTGGTTTGTAGTTCTCTGCAATATGAATTCTATGCATACAAATTGAAAGACTGATTCCTTTTATATCAGTAATTGTCCATTCAAAGGCTTTCTTATAACTTTTTAAAGTTCTCATCAAACTCTCTTCTTCTTCTGTAATTAATTTTGAGCAAATATAACAGGTAATGTAGAGGAATCACCTGAAAAGGCATACTTCAAATGTTCAGGAAGTAACTTCAACTCAAGCTCTAGAGGTATTTCAATTGATGGACAAAAAGTTGTATCTTTTTTCTGTTGTGTCCAAACCTTTAACACTTTCTCGAACATAGTTTGATTCTTCCTTATATAAATCTTCATATTGATCTAATTCCTCTTCTTGCTCGTGTTCCAACTCTTTCATATATGATTTTTTTTTCATAAGTTGTTTTAAAATGACATTCACTTAAATATCTTATAACATCCATTCTATAACATTCATCATCTTTACCTTTTATAGGGTATTTCATTGATTTGGAAATATTAAATGTAATTGCTTGATCATTGACGTGACGCACATAGTTACTTCTCCTTTCTGTACATCTATTTTTACTCTTCCTGTGGCTAGAAAAGGTCTCCCCAAAATGATAGGTATCTTCTTATCTTCCTTCATATCCAACCCAATAAAATCAACATGAAAGATAAATTGATCTACTTTCACTAGGACATCTTCTATAACTCATTTAAGATAGATTATTGAATGATCTGCTAACTGCAGAGTTACAAAAGTAGGAGTTATTTCTCCTAGTTTCAATTTTTTAAATATTGATAATGACATAAGGTTGATGCTTATGCCTAAATCACATAAAGCTTTCCCATAAAATCTGTCTCCTATTGCACATGGAATTGTAAAGCTACCAGGATCTTTAAGCTTTTTAGGAAGCTTTTTCTAAATTATAACACTGCACTCCTTACTAAGTGCAACAGCCTCATTATCTTCAAACTTCTTTTTCATGTTAAGAATATCCTTCGTGAGGCATGACATAAATCATGAGGCAAATTTGAAAAATTAACGAGCAAATTTTGATTAAAAGTCACATAGAATTTCAATTTTAATAAAATTATAATCATACTAACCCAACGGGGCAGACCTAATGATACCAAACTCTGTCCAATCCGAGTCAAATCCAAGCTATATCAAGCCATTAAACCACTCCTGAAACTTCAAAGCTTCAAGAAAATTGGAAGATTTAACAATTTGTAAATCTAGAAAGCTTATAATCAAATAAAGCAACTTAACAAGACGAATCCAATAAGCCCAAGATTACACAATTCTGACATCATTAAGACACATAAATGTTCACAAAATACCGTCTGATAGAGGGAATTTTCCCAAGATGTCCAATCGGAGTATTCTAAATTCCTTTCTTATTTATAATATGAACTCTATAAATAGAGCCCAACACTCTCTTGAGAAGGGTACTAGATCCGGAGCTAGAGGAAGATCAGAGCCTAAAGAAGAGAGAGATGAAGTTCAATAATTTGCAATGATGATCTAGCGAACACTTCTTGCTCCTGTGACTGCCAACCACCGCTAACAACTGCTATCCGCTCGTTGTTGACCACCCTCTACTCATTGCAATGAAGCTCCTTGCAAACTACTAGGTAACACATCATCCCGAATGTCGTGTAGACCCTGGAACGATGCTCTAAAGCTCCAATAATTAATCCCACTGTGACTGTTCCCTACCGTGGGGCAACATGTTTTTCTACGGACGACATTTTAACTTAAGAAACTGTGCAACACTTTCACTCCTTCAGAATAAGAGGATGCATATGTAATCACTAATTCATAGTTGAACATTTCAACTAAAGATCTGTTTGGAGCAGCTGTAGCTATTTGAATAAGCAGTTGTGAAGCTGCTAATGAAGAAACAATTGTTCAAAAAAATGTAATGCCTATTTCATAAAAAAATATTTTTGAAAAAGTCAGACTGCAACTTTCGAGCAGCTACCACAGTTAATCATATATATGATGAAAACCCAATTTTCAATTACAATTTTTTTGAGAATCCATGGATAATATAGTTTTGTCAAACATAAAAAACTACGGTGTAGCGTCACACCGTCTCCTCAAATGCACCCTTATTTTAATTTTATTCTCTCTTAAGAGAGTAATAGAATAATAAAAAAAAAATTATAACTTAAAATATGAGTTTAATTTGAACAAATGAGGCTCAAATGGAATATGTACAGACTTTTAAAGGAGCTATTTGACGATTTTTAAAAAACACAAAAAAAAAAAAAAAAAAAATCGAAGCAGCCAAACACGAGGTTCGCTCAAGCGCGGCTCAGCCAAAAACAAAGGGGTTGGCTGCGAAGCATTTGGAAAAAACAAGTACTTTTTGATAAATCACGACAGCGAATTTCGAAGCGCCGAATCGCTAAAGACAAAGACGATAATTAATCGACGGCGACCCACAAAGCCACAACAGCTAAACAATCCCGGATTGAGAGTGTGAGGGCAGTCTCGTATCGGGACCTTGATTTGGTTCTAGTCGAAGCTTTTGTGGCATTCGGTTTACTCGTTTAGTGTTCTGCATCGTGATTCCAATCTCATTGTAAGACCTATGAAGATCGATATCGATTTCATTCCACAGCGTTTGTCACTTGTTCTGTTTGTTTAGGACTGCAGGATCTAAATTTTCAGCAGTTTAATTGACTTTTATCTGGTTTTTATTGAGATTTGCTCGGTATTGCGGGTAGATTTATGTGTTGGGGGAGTAGTTTTGGTTTATATTTTGAATTTGCTTTTAGACTGCAAAAAAGTCAAATCCGAGTTTTCGCAGTTTTTGCCTTTGGTTTGGTTTGATTTGAGTCGCGTGTTGGCTTTGTAGAAAGGTAATTATCACTGATCGGATCGACGAGCGATGTTATTATCATGTTGGGTTTGGCGGTTGATTTGATGGCATTTTCATGTAGAGTTAGGGCAGTGGGAGCTTGTTAATTTCTTTGGTTTTGCGCGATGGTTTATACATTTGTATTCTTTACCTCCATCATGTATCTTACTGTAAGTATTTACCTTTTAATGTGCTATTTTGATGGCAGAGCGACCATGAATGATGATGGAGATAAAACTTGCCCTCTTTGTGCTGAGGACATGGACCTCACTGACCAGCAATTAAAGCCTTGCAAATGTGGTTATGAGGTGTTGGGCACAGAAAAACCGTGTTTTTCTCTCCTTCCTTCTTTATGCATATGCTCTTTGTTGTTGTTTTTTTAAACAATTATTGCGTACATAATTATTGAATTGTTTTTCAACCATTAATCGTTCATTTTATCTTATAAAAAGTTGGACTTTGTTTGTGTGAGCTATAATAACACTTCAATCTATACAGTTGCCTTAGTAATGCATGATTTTGAGATTGTCTCCCTAACAATTCTTCCTGTTTTTCTTCTGTATAGATATGCGTTTGGTGTTGGCATCAAATAATGGACATGGCTGAGAAAGAAAATACAGAAGGGCGTTGCCCTGCTTGTCGTACTTTATACAATAAAGAGCGGATTGTTGCAATGGCTGTGAATTGTGAAAGGTTTATGACTTGTCAAACCTTTTATTATCTTAACTCCATGGTATTAGTTTTGTGATATGCAGTGGGAAGTTTATTTCTACAGATTGATGACTGAAAATAACACAGAAAAAAGATACAAGACTCAAAAGACGAAGTTGAAGATATCATCAGATGCACGGAAGAATCTTAGCAGGGTGCGTGTGGTACAACGAAACCTTGTTTACATAATGGGATTGCCTTCCCATTTGGCTGATGAGAGCGTGAGTACACTTGGATTTGGAGCCACAACTAATCTCAGTTCTTTTTTATATTATATGATGGAGAGCTTTCACATGAAATTTTTTATTCAGAAATGTCTTATATTACTGGCAGCTACTGGAGCGTAAAGAATATTTTGGTAAGTATGGAAAAATATTGAAGTTGTCTATTTCGCGTCCGACAACAGCCACTCAGCAAGCTTCTAGTAATTGTTATAGTGTGTAAGTGTTGTAGTCTTCTGATAGTCTTTACATAGGAATTGTAAGCTTTTAATCATATTAGGAACTTAACCAGAAAATTGTTTTTGTCTTACCTGAAAATCCTTTATACTCAATTGCGGCAAACTCTGTCTCCCCTTTCATATTTATTAGTTTCAGGGTTCAGACTGATGAAGCTCTTGATTTACCTAGTTAAGGAACAGGATTTTATCCTTGTGTATTTGCCTACACAGGTACATTACATATGCTAGAGAGGAGGATGCAGTTCGTTGTATTCAATCTGTTCACAACTATTCGATGGATGGTAACTCCTTAAGGTATGCCTGTCACTATTTTTTTGTGCCATAGATTTTCATTCTTTCTATCCATTATTACAGTTTCATGGGGTTCCAATGCTGCAGAGCAAGCTTTGGTACTACAAAATATTGCCATTCTTGGTTGAGGAACATGGTATACAAAATAATTCATGTATGGTTTGATTCCTCAATATACATATTTAACTCAATTTATGTTGAATTTGTGCATTAATTGATCCAGATTTGCAGCAATCCAGATTGCTTGTATTTGCATGATATAGGCTGCCAAGATGACAGCTTTAGTAAAGATGAGATAATTTCTGCTTGTTCTAGGTATTTCTTCTCCGTCCTCCATAAATTACTGATATTATATGTCATCCAAAATATCCAACAGCTAATCTTCCTTTTCAGTTATGTTTCATTTGATATTTAAACTTCTAATGCATCCCACAAACTTTTCTTTACTTGGCATTTCTTTGCCATATTGTTATGTTGTGTCTCAGTTTTGAATCAACTCAATTTTCTGTTGTATTTTTTATATTTGAATGCACATTTCTTATCTTCTTTCAGTTTTTAACTAAAAATTCAATAGAAAAAGTTGTGAGAATTAGTTGGAAAGAAGGTTCATGAAGGGTTGGATAAATGAGAGCTAAAAAAGCATTGCTAGCCAAAGTGAGTGATCTCGCTCAACTATATAATAGGGAATGGTTCCATCTGGTTCATTTGCTTCAAGAAATTTTTAGAGTTGTATTTCCAAATTGGGCTAGTCGGCACAAAGAAAATTAATTTTAGGGAAATTTTCTTTTGGTCTTTTGGTCCATGAGTTTGGTTCAATTCTCGTTGGTCATTTGTTTTGGGATGAAAAGTTGAGCTCAAATTTATCTCAGCTTATAGCATCTTTCATAACTCTCTCCAAAAATAGCTTATGAATCGATCGTCTAGTCAGATGTAAGGCATCTCAATAGCGCATTTAATCAATGTAATGGAAATTTGGCCTACTACCATGATAATTGAATCTACTTTACTTCATTTTCAGTAAAGCCAAAACAAATTCAATTCTTCCCATATATAAAGTCAAGTGCGGCTAATGGTGTTACAACTTGACGTTTTGATTGGCTCGCTTGTAAGTTTGATAAACTTAGCAACATTCAGCAAATCTTCTCACATCTTGATGTAATTATGGCTATAGAATTTGGTTTCCATGAGTGATAACATCGCATCACAACCCAAATGCTTTGAGTGACCTCCGACATGTAAACCTTTAACTTATTGGGCTCTTCGGAAGGTTCTAGGGATGCAATGTTAATTTCTTTTAAAAATTCTTGTATATGGAATACTCACTAGTTGGTCTCTTTTAATTACATAAAGACTGTGATTTTGTAAATTTAGGATCATTTGCATACTATTCCTTTAATGATTCAAGCCGTGTTGCAGTCTGAATAGAGATGAGGAGATTTGCTCAAAAAACTTATGATATCGGTAGCATGGTCACTATTAAATTCTTTATTCTCTTAAACAAAACCGTACTTTTGAAAACACCATTTATCTAACATGAGTAACTAACATACAAGTAATATAGAAGTGATTGGATATCATTCCCATGAAGACTACCAATATATCTCAGATAAGTCAATTATTAATACTTATTATCCTAAATTTTTATTCAACATATACAAATTCCAAATTAATTTAAAACATAAATCATAACTAGAACAAGAGATAGCAATTGGAGAGGTCACCCTGACCCCTAAAAGATATAGTGACTAGATCGAACATGAATGTTGAAGGACTTACATTCGTTCGAGAGCTAGCTTAGGAATCGAAACCTTACCCCATTTAAGGTGGTTTTAGTCCTATCCTAGAACTGTACTTGATATGAATATTGTTATTTCGGAATTTGCATGACCGAAGGGTATTTTATGGGAAGTGTACGACTCACCCTCAGACATGACGAATATTAATCGAAGCAGACTTAGTTGCTCGAGATACCGAGAAAGTTGGTTAAGCAAGGTGCGTTAGCCTATGACGTTTAGTCTTAATTTGAAATTCACATATATATCCCCTTTAAGGGTGTCTTCAACATTCATTTATGATGAATGGGTCAAGCATGGTTCAAACCCAGATGAAGAGTGAGCGAACAACATGTGTTTTAAGATAGCACTATTTCCTGTTTCTTTATTGGTCTTTCTAGGTATAAGACACCCGAAGGGCTTACATTTTGCCCGGTTAACGACCAAGAATTATTTTAGCAGTACAGAGGTTCTCTTGCAAATATGAACCAGGATCAATCATAGTTGATTTTAAATACCAAAAGGCAGTCGGATCTAAGTGTCCTGATTTAACATGAATCAATTAGACCGCTAGGAAGAGCTAACTGATCAACATGTTTCACGACAAGATACCAAAATTGATCAAGTCAATTAGAGATTAGACACCCAAGGTGCTCAAACCATGATGATGTTCAAGCTCTAGATTAAACTAAAGAGAATCCTTTCAGGATGTTTGCCACATTTTTTTTTTTTGAATGGACATTTCTTGTTTTCAGATCTAGCTTAAAGCATTTGGTCGAAGAGGTATGGTAAGAGAAACACATAGCTTCTTTTATACTGATTACCATGAGTGTCAGGTATAGGCCACCCTAAGGACTTCCACCTTGCCTGGATAAAATCCATAAATCAGTTTTAAGCGAAGCATATGACCTTCCTTACATATGCCTTTTGGTAAATGAATATGAAGGCAAATCATCTCTTCATAGGAGGACCGCCTGGACACGGAGGACGACGCGCGATGCGTGAATGCAAGCTTTGCATATATCAGGCCTAGGATGGATTCTTCTTACAAGCCATCTTCCCTATTCCTTTCTTTTAATTTCTTTCTCCCTTAGCCTAAGCAGGCCTCATCATTCTTAATAATTCTTTGAACAGAATATCCTAAGGATTTTGTTAGGAGAATTTTGAAATTAGAAAGTTTTTTATGTTGAAATTTCTGATTTTACCGCTCACCTCAAGCTTCTTCTCAGGAGTGCTGGATAGTTTTTATTTCCGAAGTCTTTCACAATTTTCCTGAAAATTACCATATATGGTGGAGCTTTACTTTTTTTATTTTTCTCCTTTGGGGTTGTTATATAAATTGAGTGCTAATTTTCTTTTGACTTCAAAATTCTCCTGAACGTGGACGCTTGGCATGTTATAACCTATTACTTGTTAAGCTTTCATTGGTTTAGTTGAATGGAAAAGTAAAAGATCTAAATATTCGCTGAAACTACTCAAATTTTAATTTCACCCATTTAATCATTCTGAGGTTTTTCTCGGGACTTAGGCCAAAGTTCATTAAAGTTAAGGATTCCGTCATCAAGACTTAGTTAGAACCCGCCCAACCATATGAATTTGCAAATCCCAAGAATGTGCATGAATGGTCTGGTTAAACTTTCATTGGTTGAACCCCCCCCCCTCCCTCGCGGACCATTACTTGTTAAGCTTTCATTGGCTTAGTTGAATGGAAAAGTAAAAGATCTAAATAGTCATTGAAACTAGTTACATTTTAATGAAACCCATTTAATCATTCTGAGGTTTTCCCCAGGACTTTTGATTCGGTCACTGAAACATCGTTATTCCCGACCCCCTCGGGGACCATATGAATTTGCAAATCCCATGAAGGTGCATGAATGGTCTGGTTAAATTTATTTCAGAATCTATTTTGGACTCTACCTTGGAATTACCCAAGGCGATTACGAGACAAGATCAACTGGGATATAGTTTCCTTTGGAACTTCTTGAAGATGTGGGAAATCCCTTAAGGTGCGCCAACACATTATAATTTACCTTATTATAATTTTTTTTTTGTTCTTTAGGAACATTGGGATGATCGTCGATCTCGTGATCTATGATGCCTTTCTTTTTTTCTTTTTAAATTTGGCTTCACCATTCTTGGAGGAAGCATCTTGCCACTTCTTAAGTGGACTTGTTGGATACCTTCATTAGGGGACCCAGACGGATCATCCCCAACGAAACACTCAATTAATGTCCTTTGGATCGTGGCATTCATGATTGTTTGGCAAGCATGCATCGTATGACGAATCACTGAGATCGTCACATATGCGATATGTGCCAACAAGGGAGAGCTTCCTCGGTTTCATTGTTTTCATTGAATTCATCATTCAAAGTACTAGAGCATACCATAAGAATATAGAACACAGAAGTGTACTAAAAATCTTTTCCTTCATTTTTTAAGATTACAAAAATGCGTCTAGAAGGACATCATCACACCATTCCAAGCTTGCAAAATATATCATAAATAAAAGAAAAATACAGTGTCGTATGTCTCTATATCAGTAGGCGACACAATTAAGCGGCTTCAATTACTTTTGCTGATCCTCTTCGAAAAGGTTACTCTAAGTACTGTTCGGGGATTTTGATCTCCCCGGTTTTGTAATGTGCCTCGAGCTAATATTTGAATGTGAAGGAGTCTTCAAGGACATGCCCCAAGTGTTGATGATACGGGCAGAAGGTGGGCTCTTTGAATCTCTCCATCTCTCCCGATTTCTTTGGTGGAGTAGCTGCATAACCTGTTTAAGCAAATTTTTAAAGATCTTCACACAATATTTTTTAAAGGGGTAGCTTTTAGAGTTTCTTTGCTCAAATATTTGGGTTTTCCTCTTCTGAGGAGGCGGGCGAGCAGGTTTCCGCAAACATGATGGGTTTTTTCATCTCATCATCAAATGTCATTTAGAGTCATGCTCTCTTCCCGCGTTCTTCGAAGGACCCATTGCAAATGGCTTCCTGTCTTTAGCTTTTTCATTTTTTTTAAAAATTAGGGCCTCTGTTGTATCTTGCAGGCTAGCCACCTTTTCAATTAAAACCTCGAAAGTTTTACGGTAGTCATCTTTAACAAGATTGATATTAGGCCTTTGATCTTGCCCATAAGTAAAGCAATAACATGCTAATCCTAAAGCTGTGGCTCGCATATCATGCTCAAATTTTGCCAACGAATAACAAAATCTAACAGTGACTCGCCATACCACTGTTGGGCTAATATCAAGTCACTCAAGTTAACTTGGTGGTGCACTCCAAAGAAGTGCTTTATGAAAGCATCCTCTAGCTCGAAAAATGTTCGGAAGGTGTCGTTTAGTAGATCGGCGTACCATTCAAAAACAAATTCTGAAAAGCTAGTGACGAAATTGCGAAGCAGCAACGCATCGTTGCCACCAACTTTGCAGCAATGTGCTCGAAATTAATCGACATGTTGTTGGAGGTTTTTGTTGAACTGTTTGAACCACAGAGGGATAAACCCTTGAGGAAATGGAATGAAATCGTAAGCCTCAGGATGATCTAACCCACGTTGATTCATACGGGGTGCTCGAAGGACCCAAAAGTGATGGTCCCTAGCTCTGCACAAAACAGACTAGGGGTAAAGGTAATAGTGTTTCCCTCATAGGCCTTGATCGCGATCTATCTTTGACTGTCCATTTCTGTTAATCAAAGAGACACTAATGAAAAAATTGAAGAAAGTCAAGAAGAAAATCAAATTATACAACAACATCGATTACATATGAAGCACAATAACCACCATGTTGAGGGTGTAAGAGGGACGGAAAAGACATTAAGATGCTAACCATGGTAACTGATACGCGGATTAAAATCCAAGGTTTCGAAAAAGCACAAAAAGTGACTTAAGGAAAGGAAATCAGATCAACAATTATGTAAGCAAGACTCTTAATGTGGAGAGAGACTCTTTTCCAGCGGAGTTGCCAATCTGTTTTCATTCTTTTCTCTCTTTTATTTTTTTGAAGGAGTCGCCAGTTTGTCTATTTATAATTATCATATTATTCCTTTATTTGAGTAATCTTCCTCTCGGATAAAATGAATGATCTGAAGAGGAGAGAAATCGATAGGAGGGATATACGATGGACAATAGACAAACATGAGAAGGAACATGAAAAACTTTCGTAAAGTGAGCTTTGCGTGGATAGTGCCAATGCATACGTCGAAAACGAGATCAGATTGAAAATGCTTTGGAGACATACACAAAGACGAACTTATGAAAGTAACCCAAAACGAGAGAATTAAATGTAAATCCTTGTTCTGGGCTTCCAAAGGAACATATTCCTTTAGTTAATTACATCTTGGGAGATACCTAAGAAAACTCTTGATAAAAAGGGTTTTACTTATATGATTTAATGAAATCCGGTTATTTGTGAAATCAATTGATTTAAATCATCTCAAGAGAAAATTCTGATGCTTTCAACATCTATACCGAGCTATAGGGCAAATGGTGAATCATCGTAACCATCACGGACGGTGATGCCCAAGCATGCGGGGCCCATAAGATGATATCAATGATGTGTCAAAGGAATCGACAAGAGTCGAAAGAGGTCAACGGAAAGGAAAATACCCCCTAAAAAAGGTTAGAGGTAGCCGGGTTAGAATACCATGTATCCGTCATCCTAAGCTATGTAGACCTTAAGTACTTGATTGTGCAGGTAGTTGACCCAACATTACCAAATGCTTCTTGTCAGAAATTCGTGAGTTGGCCGTCCAAGGAAGTCTCGGTAGCCCTAAATTTAAGGGAAGGAAACACTAGTTCATATAATCCTAAACATGGTAGAGCTCAAAGAGATGAGACTTATGCTGGCCAAGAAAAATGACAGAGTGCCACTGTAAAGAAGAGGAAAGGAGGTTCAACTACAAAGCTGAAAACACTCCGCACAAAGGACTTATTTCCTGTTTGGGTTGGGGATACCTCTAACACCTTATTCGTACTAGACAACCTCCTAGATAAAAAATTATGCTTATCTAAGTCAGAGATGGAGAAATAAGGGGACTTTTTCTCGGGTATATGCATATGATGCACTTGTCTACCACATTCCTATGACTCAAAGGCCCTATTAGAATGATTTTGGTGATATTTATGCTATGCAACTCATTTTAAAACTGACGCGAATGTCATACAGAAAAGTAAAGTGCGTAAGTAAAGTGCGTGTTTTGAAAAATCCAAAATATTTTAACCCTAAATTTTATTTAATCTTAATCTTTTATTTTTAATATTTTGTAGAAATTTTAGATTTTAGGGTCTTTAATGAGCTTAGATTATTTTCCATGATCAATCTCAGACAATCAACCAACAGAAAAAAAACGCGAAAATAAAACAGTCATAAAACAAAAATGAAGGCAAACCAATCAAAATAGAAGAATAGGCCGATGCTGCTCGGTCGACAACCTCTCCTAGGAAAACAGTAAAAGCAGCATGACTCTGCATATACATATCCAGTTCTAATTTTATACAAGAATATAAATTCAGGATTAAGGTACGGGACACGAGCTGTTGCTCCCGGTCTCCGTCACGTAGTTTGACTCATTATCAGCCTCGGAATACATGGTTGCACCTTATTTATGATACAAACTCGATTCTAGGACTCTATCAAATATATGATAACAAAAAAATAAAGGATTCAATATTTAGAAAATATTAGCACGGGTTATCTAATGCAACGCATATGAGCTATGTCTGACACGAGCTTATAACAATGCTTACAAAAAAAAGTTTGTATGAAATCATAACTTATTCCTCCCTTATTAAACTTGTGTGTGTATTTAGACATAACCCCTATAAGAAAATCGTCCCTAATATATTATTGTGCATGTTCATACTCAACAAACACAAAAACACAAACAAAACGATGTCTGACTAGGGCAACCAAAGTAGCAAATAACAATAGACAGACATCGAAAAAAACTATCTAGCACCTTAATTTTAGCCTAGCACATTATCTAATGAAAAGTATCATAACCAACATTTAAGTGCTCAGGGTAAAGCCTCGGAGTATGTATGACTTTAATGAAATTACCAAACCGACTTCTCTCTAAAGATCCAAGGGATCTAAATAGTGTTATTAAGGATGAATTTTGAAAAAGGTTTGGCCTCACATATGACCTAATTCACTATTTGCATAGTTTTAAGATATGGCGGATACCATAAGTAAAGAAAACATATATTTTTTTATTTTTTTTTATTAATGCAGACTTATGACATGTAAAGTGACAGCAATTAACTCCCTTGGATCCTTAACACAATTATACTTGTGCTGATCCCGATGCAATAACTCACATTATTCAGCAGG
>NW_018164547.1:1114216-1189650 GCF_001263595.1 Phalaenopsis equestris | reverse complement strand
TCAGCAGGATTCACCCGACAAACAATGCTCGTTAAAGCATAGCAAACAACACAGCGTTACTCATCTAACGAGTCTAACTTGTTATCACGACATAGAAGGCAATAAACATGTAGATGTCAAACTTGTGAGCACACATTGTGCACTTAAGAGATTCAGTGGCTCTAAGGCGTGACTCGAATTGAACACACAATGTGTAGTGAAGTGGTACAATTCTAACTAGAGAAAATCGCACATTGGGTAGGCTTGGTAAGCAAGCCATCCTCGAAGAAGACACATGCGTGTTGTAGTGAGTGTGTGATAATTAGTGACTCAAGAAAGACATATGAGTATCGTGAACATGCAAGATGCTACGCGAGCAAAATATGCAGATGTGCACAAGCGAAAATGAGAACACATGCAACATGCAAGTGACCGGTTGATTGGGCCTTGGTGGCGGATTGAACCGAAATGGTTTGGTTTTGTGACCGAACCTTGGTAGCTGGTAAAACCAAAAGATTGGTTTTGTGATCTGGTCTTAGTGGCCGATCGAAGCAAAAAAGGTGGTTTTATGACCAGGCCTTGGTGGCCAGTCGAACCAAGTGATCAGTAGATCGAGCCGTGCCCGTCGATCGATCTGAGGTGAGTGCATATGCAAAGGTGCCATGCAAGTCATGCAAACAATGTACAAATACATAAAAGTGACATGACATGTAAATGAAGTTAGCCAATTACCTTTTAGGTTGACGGGGACGGTCAATCGAGTGCTATGGCCAAGAGAGGGCGGTCGGGCCAAGGCGGCCAAATAGACCAAAGTGATCGATCGACTTGGGCCGCTATGGCCAGTCAGGCCGAAGTGGTTGGTCAACCGGGTCGAGGCGGCCAGTTGGGCCTAAGTGATAGATTGATCTAGCCGATACAACCGATTAGACCGAAGTGATCGGTCGATCGGGTCGATCGGGTCGAGACGGCTTGTCGGATCGAAGGGATCGATCGAACGAGTCGGGGCTGCTGGTCCGGCCAAATAGACCAAAGTGACCGATCGACTTGGGCCGCTATGGCCAGTCAGGCCGAAGTGGTTGGTCAACCGGGTCGAGGCGGCCAGTTGGGCCTAAGTGATGGATTGATCTAGCCGATACAACCGATTAAACCGAAGTGATCGGTCGATCGGGTCGAGACGGCTTGTCGGATTGAAGGGATCGATCGAACGGGCCGGGGCTGCTGGTCGGACCTAAGTGGTCGGTTGACTGAGCTGGGTGGCCGGTCAGACCTACGTGATCGGTCAACCGACACATTCAAAATGCGGTCAAGCATACAAGCATATGCAAATATTCGTGCTCGATAGCGTGTTTTTACTCATTCTAACAATCTCATGGGTAAACCCTAAAGTAGTTGATGGGATTAAGCAGGCGTCACTACAATTACCTGGCGCGAAGGATCTTTGTTGGCGAAGGCCTTCGCTACGTTGGGAACGTTAAAGTCTTGTAACTTTCCATTCTCTATGCCCGAGCGATAGATTTCACTTTTCTATTCACGAGAGCGAAATCGCCAGAGCAAACACGAGATTGAATGATTCCGAAATTTTGGATTTGGGTCTTGAAAGAAATGGGTAGGTTCACTCTTAGGATTTGTAAGGGAAAGTCCAGGAAAGGTTTCTAATCCTACATTGTCTTCCTCTAGGCATAAGATAACCCTAACCTAATGTCTCTAACAATCAGACCCAGGGGTGCTCTAGTAAGGGAAATCGCAATGGATCGATAAATTTCACCTTCATGACAGTTGCTCATAGTGTTCTCTTTAATTGTCCGAGCTCCGACGAATTTCCGACAAAGTTTGCTCCGCTCCTCTAAAGGATGAAGAAGGTTTGCTCTAAAAGAAAAGTCCAGCGAGGTTTCGGCGGAGTTCCGTGCTCCAACGAAGTTTCGATGAAGATCCGATGATCCTTTCCCAAAGTATGAAGAAGCTCTCCTTTGGCGTAGGAGAGTAGAAGACCCTAGATCGATGAGGACTTTCTTACAGCCAACCAGGCAAAATTTTGGGTTTGGAACACCCTACCCACACTGTGATCCATGGCGACTGTTAGCAATGATTTTCTCGATGAATGGCTGATCAATATACTCATTTTTGAAGTTATGAAACCATATTTCAGTCATGATTGGTCCATCATAGCTCGCGGATTGAAGAAACCCTATGTCGGACGATCTACGCGAAAATCAGGATTTTCGAGCCAGATCAACCCCTAAGCGCCAGTTCCGAGCGCATAAAACCTTTCTCGTAGAGGCCCCAAAGTATGAAGAAGCTCTCCTTTTGTGTATCGTTCGAGTATGACCCTGTAACTCAAAAATGAACATTTTAGAGATTTCAGGCTGGTGTTTTTTTTATTTTGGTGTCGACAAGCGTCCCTTGTAGGGGGTAAAATTGGTGCGAACCTGATTTTTTCCAAAATATGCATGGGGGATATTGGCAACTATCCTTGGCCTCAGAAGACTTCGAATTGATGGAGTTGTGTCTTCGAACATGAGAACCGACGTAAAATACGTTTGGAGTCAAGGCTAACACCATCTTACAGTGAATTTTTCCGGATAGGGTCAAGTTGGTACTGGTCCTGATTTCGTGCTCGGGACACATACCAGGAGGTTTGTTTGGATGTCTTGGACGGCGGGAAGCTGGGCACAGTCCTGTGTTGTTTAAATAGATACCCATTGTATGTGAGATAAAAAATTGATGCCAACATAGATTTTTCTCGTTTTCTTAGAGGGAGAAAATAAGGAGATAAAAGAGATAGCGAGTGAGTTAGTGATCTTGGCTTAAATAGTGAGAGCTTGAGAAAGATTCTCTATTTTGAGAGAAAATGTGAGTGATGCTAAGGTAGAGAGGGAGAGAGAGAAGAGTTGGGTTGTTGGGGATGTGTGGGTGAGGAAAGCTGTGGGAGAAATATGGAGGTGGAGTGAAGGTGAGGCTATTTTCAACGACTTAGTGAGGTTTTGAGCGGATGTTTGTTGGGTGTGTATAATGAAAATGAAAGGAGCGGAGAGAGGAGAGTGAAGCAAGAAAGTGGGTGTCTAGATCGAACTAGACATCAGGGAGAGATTGTGGAGGCTTGGAATTTTCTGCCTAAGTGGAGAGTAGTTATTAGGATGATGTCAGAATGGAGGAGGTTAGGTGCACATAATTGTGCGTTAAGCAGGGTGAGATTTTGTGTTGCAACAGTGAAAGATGGGGAGGCGATGTTAGATGCTCTGGCTCAAACAGTAAGGATATTGCTTAGGGAGCACATGTTAAGGAGAAGACTATAGGAGCAATAGTTTTAGGCGAGAGATGTAGTCTTTGATGACGGAGCTAGCGGTCACTGTTTGAGAGTTAAGATGGTAGGAGATACAAGTGAGGGTTTTTCCATGAGGTAGATTGGAGCTAGTAGTTGCTAGCTAAGTGGTGACATGATAGGAGATGTAGTAAGTGATATCGATGAGGGTTGGAATGAAGATGGGGAGAGTAGTTTCAAGGCTTGGAGATGTCGGTGAGGCTTCATGAGCTACTCAAAATGAAGGGAAGTAAAAATTTAGGTTGTATTGTTGGTATCAAAATGAAGGGAAGTAAAAATTTAGGTTGTATTGTTGGTGGAGTCCAAGGGAGCTCATTGTAGCTTCACGTGAAGGAGATGGACATAGAAGTTTTGATCTGTAAGAGAGATGAGAGTAATGAGACAAATTGGGGAAGGTGATGGGATAAGGAGTGTTGTCATGTGAGAATTAATAAGAGTGAGTGAGTTTTAAGATATTTTAATTGTTTTCCATATGTTTTTTAATTTGTCATAGAAGTTTGGAAATATTTAGGAGATTTGATAATTTTTTAGCTTACTAAATTTTATAATATAATTTAAAAACTAAAAGGATATCTGAGAAGTGGAGGAAGAGTATTTGGTCCTTATTTTTAAGAATAAAGGATATGTACAAGAGTATGTAAATTATAGAGGAATTAATTTAATATTTCGTACAATAAAATTATGAGAGAGAGTAATTGACAATAGATTAAGACGTCATACAAAAGTTTTTCATAATCAATCGAGGTTTATGCTAGACAAGATTACTATGGAAGTTATATATTTATTGAGAGTTTAATAGAAAAGTACAGATAGGGTAAGAAGGATATACATATAATTTTTATTGATTTAGAAAAAGCATATGATAATATTCCAAGAGAAGCTTTTTGGAGAGTTCTAGAAAAGAAATGTGTTGATATGACTTACATTTAAGACATTAAAGATATGTATACTAAAGCTGTCACTTGTGTTCGAATAGAATGAGGATTGCTGAAGTATTTTTCTATTTTAGTTGGAATACATCAAAGATCAATATTAAGTCCATATCTTTTTGCTTTAGTTATGTATGCTCTTAATGGACATTTTTACGAGGATGTACACAAAATGTACTTACTAGGAATAGTTCAGGAAAAACTTGAATTATGAAGGTCCACTTTAGAGTCTAAAGGCCTTCATTTGAGTAGATTTAAAACTGAATACACGGAATGTAATTTTAGTAGAAGTAGATCTAGTGGAAGAGTTGTAATAATGGGTGATGAAATTATTAAAAGTAGTGAACGTTTTAGATTTTTTGAATCTATTGTTTAAAGTGATGGTGATATAAATGGGGATGCTATTAGTAGAATTCAAGTTGGATGGTTGAAGTGGAGGAATGCATTGAGCATACTCTGTGATAGAGAAGTACCACTTAGACTTAAATGACAATTTTATAAGATGCTCGTGAGGCCTGCAATGCTTTATGATGCAAAATGTTGTCCTATAAAAGAGAAGCATAAAACTAAGTTAAGTGTTGTTGAGATGAGAATGCTTAGGTGGATGAGTGGCTTTACACTTAGAGATAAAATGCGAAATGAATATATTGGTGTAGCTTCAATGGTAGACAAGATTAGAGATAGTCATCTTAGATGGTTTGATTACATTAAACGGTGATCATCTGATGATCCTGTTAGGATAATAGATGTTTTAGATTCGACTTGTGTTAAAAACGGTAGGAGTAGACATAAAAAGACCTGAGCATGTTTTATAGAAAATGATATTAATCTATTAGAATTAAATGAAAATATGGCACTCCATTGGGCACAATAGAGAATCTATTAGAATTAAATGAAAATATGACACTCCATTGGGCACAATAGAGAAAAAAAAGTTTCGACTCTACTTGGTGGGATAAATGCTTGTTCTTGTTGTTTTTGCTTTTTAATGTCTTATTTATTGGGCACATGTTGGATGGAGATAGAGGGGATTATTTTTGGGGTGCATTGAGATTCAAATTTTATTTTATTTGTTTTTATATATAATTATATATATTTTAATATTATCTTATTTAATATAAAATAATAACTTTTAATTAATTAATTGATACTATTGTTATATTTAATTTGTTTTTTATACGTAATTTGATATCATTGCTTTTTTATCCGATTGTTACTTGTAAGGGGGTGATGTCTTGCATCCAATATTATTGTCTCATTATGTGCCATATGAAAATCTATCATCCATTTTTCTGGCTTTTACCACACATTTGTCTAGTATGAAGATCCCTAATATTGTGAAGAATGCTTTGAAAATTTCTAAGTGGAAGGAAGGCCCTCTTCGAGGAGGTGAAAGTTTTGGGGAAAAATGACATGTGGGAATTAGTTGATTTAGTTGGAAGAAAACTGTTGAATGCAAATGGGTGTTTACAGTCAAGTATAATTTGATGGTTCTCTAGAATTGTACAAGACTCGACTAGTTGCTAAGGGATTTAATCTGACTCATGGCTTTGATTACTTAGAGAGATTTGTTCTACTAGCAAAAATAAACTTTATAAGAGTCTTTCTATCACTTGCAGCTAATCTTGACTGACCTTCAATAGTTGGATATAAAAAATACATTCTTAATGGGACCTAGAAAGAGAAGTGTACATGGATGCACCTTCAAAATTTAGTGGGAAGTTCGACATTAAGATGTTTAAACTAAAAAAAATTCCATGTACGGGTTGAAACAATCACCGAGATTGTGGTTTGAGAAATTTATACTATTTGTTAAAGGTCGGGGGTATACTTAAGGACAAAGAGATCGTACAATGTTTTTCAAACATTCAATGGATTGGACGATAACCTTATTAATTGTGTGCTTGCATGATATAATTCTCATCAGAGATGACATATATGAACTAAACCGGTTGAAGACTTCTCTATCATCAATTTTTTAGACCAACAACTTAGGATCTTTTAGGTATATTTTTGGCATTGAGGTTGTTAGATTGAAGAAAGGGATTCTTGTTTCCCAACAAAACTATATTCTTGATCTTCTAAAGGAAACATTGATGAGTGGTTGTAGGCTTGTAGACACTCTAATTGATCTCAATCAGAAACTAGAAGAGGAGGAGAGTGACTTAGTGAGTACAACTCGATATTAAATGTTGGTTGGAAAGTTGATATGCTTATCACATACATGAATAGGTATCGTCTTTGTTGTAAGTTTGGTAAGCCAATTTATGCATTTATCTTCTGAGAAACACTTTGAAGCAGTTAACAAGATTCTCAGATACCTAAAAAATATATAAGAAAAGAGTTTACTCTTTCTGAATACCATACAACAATACATGGAGGCATACACCGATGCAAATTGGGCGGGTTCAAAAGTTGATTGGAGATTGACGTCCGAATATTATACTTATGTGTGAGGAATCTAGTTATATGGCGAAGTAAGAAATATATTGTGGTGACAAGTAGTAGTGTCAAGATAGAATATCGAGCTATGATTAATGAAGTATGTGAGATGTTATAAAGCTGAAGAGAATTCTTAGAGAGCCACGAATTCCAATAAACATGTCATTGAAATTGTACTTTTGCAATAAAGCTGCTATATGCATTGTAAAAAATCCAGTGCAATATGATTACACAAAACATGTGGAGAGTGATAGACATTTCATAAATGAGAAGATTGATTGTGGAGCTATTTATGCACCTTTCATCCCGACATCACAACAAATAGCATATATCTTCACCAAACGATTCGGGTCTAGTTTTGAGTTCCTTGTAAGAAAGTTGGTCATGATAGATATCTATGCTCAAACTTGAGGGGGTTGTCAGAATTTTAGTGATTTTTCCCTTTTGGGTATCTTCTATTTTTATTATTTTAAAATTTTCATTAGTTTCTACTTGTAGGATTAAATATCGTTGGAAATTTCTATTTCTTTTTTCTGGCGTGAGGATTTTATGATTTTTCTAATGGGGTGACCTTTCCGTGCTATTTGGCCTGTAATTGAGTCTAAGAAAATTGCAAAGGAATAATTATTTTTCTCTTCTCAAAAACCATAAATTGATTATATTTTTTCTCATCTTTTTGAATTTATGATGATATATATATGAGTGAAAAAGTTCTAAATTAAATTATCGAAGCATTTTTTTTAATTCTTTTGTTTTTTCATCGTTTAGGGTATTTCTCTCTTGGTTTAATGCACTTTGGATTGATCTACTAGGAATAGGGCCCCGCAAGTTGCTATGAACAATTTGCAACAGCGCGCACGAAACGTTTTGCCTGCAGCAGAAGTTGATATAGGCACCAACGGAACACCTTCCAGCAAAAGTTGTTTGAGAAAGTCCTCAAGTGTAAGAAATAATGGCATGTGAATCTATCACTTTACACATTATGCTCTTGCTATTATATGTGAAGGCACTGATATAGGCTTTGCTTCCTCTGTATCCAGAATACTACCAAACATGCAAAATCAGCTAATATTTCTAGTGAAAGGTCATTAGTGCTTCCCGCTTCTGCTTCATGGTATGCTGCTTCTCATAATCTTTTTTGGAAGGATTTCCTATTTATGTTTGTGTCTGTTTCACAGGGGTTCTCGAGTGCCAAATAAATGTTCAACACCAGCGACTACACCATGCCTGCAAAACCCTGTCAAGCAGAAGCCAGATTTTTTAAATTCTTCAACTTCATTTCTTTCATCCGTTTCAAGCATTAAATGTATTTCCGCATGGGATGATCATGTTCCTGTATTATCAAAGGAACCTGACAACAGGACTGTGGAGAGTGGGTCAAGGGCCTCAGAAGTTTTGAACCTTGTTTCTTCTATGCATGACCAACCAGTTGTATCAGATGACTCCTCAGAGAGTACTGTGGTTGCAGAAAGTTCTTTAATGATTTCTGCTTGGGAAGATGATGCCCAAATGAAGCCGCCTGAAGGAAGAAATATAATGCTTATGGATTCTCAATCAAGTCCTATGGAAATGACATCTAGTTCATGCAAATCAACGGAGATTATGTTTGATGTAGGATGTAATTATGCTTGGGATGATGATGTTGACGCAGCATCAAACCAAATCACAGATCCATGTTTTTATCAAATCGATGGAAAAACTACTTCGTTAGAAGCATTGAAATGTTGTAGTAATGGGGATTCCCAGACCTCTCTATCAGAAGATACTAGGGTGTGTGATACTTCTTGTACCTCTGATATTTCATGCTCTCCTTCCCAACTTTCAGACAGATCAACTGGAGACAAAGATCGATCTCTCGCACGAGAAATCATTAGTGTGGACTCGTTTAATGTCAAAGATGAGTATCAGAGCAAAGAGGAGTATCAAGTCGTGTCATCTAATAATTGTTCTAAATTTAATGACGAAAGTTCTGATGCTAAATTTTGTCAAACTTATGCGAACAGGGAAGCTGAAAGGCAAAGTTCAACGCCCTCTTCTCTTGCATCTGTTGCGACAGACTCAGAATGCTTTTTGATAGACTTACCTGGCTGGGCCTCCAATCAACAAAGTGATGCTCCATTTTCTGTGATAAAAACTGATAGTTATAGTTTGGCCACTCATGATCAGAGAGAAGAAGCATCGAATGTTTCCATTCAAAAAACATTTTCATACTGCAGTCTAAATCCTCCTAAAATGCCATTCATTCCAACAAGCAATTCTTGTGAAGAAGATCCTTTTGATTTGCAATATCTAAATGATGCAAATTATTTTCCCACGGATGAAGGGTTCTCTAGGTTAAGGGATCATACTGTGGTGCTTCCAGCTGTGCCCAAGCAGGACCAGCAAGATGATTATGCCATGCATAGGGAGGTTTTTGAGGCACCTGACATGAGACAAACTGGAAATAAACCAATTTATGTAGTGAAGTCTGATGATTTAACGACAATAAAGACTGAAGTCATTGATTCTGGTGAGAGAAGCATTATATCCAATATGTTGTCACTAGATTTTGATCCGTGGGATGATTCTGTACATTCTTCTGACAATTTGGCCAAATTTCTTAGTGGCATGGGTAAGAAAGTTGGCTCTTCTGCTCTGTCATGGAAATTGCAAAATAATAATCAATCTAGATTTTCATTTGCCCGTCAGGAGAATTTAGCAAATGATTTTTCTTTGGCTGCTAGTCACGCGGAGAAATCGAGCAGTTCAACACAAGAGTCATTTAAAGATGCTTATTACAACAATAGTTTGCATGATACAACGGGGGGTTCCAGTGTTTTTTTGAAAAACAGTTCTTTGTCATCATCTAATAACCCTGCTGGTATGTCTTTATAGATTATGCTTTAAACGTACTGCATATTTCTATGCTTATCATTTTATCTTGGGCGGTTAGTTGTCCACATCCATATTTAAGTTTTTTTGTCATTTGTATATTCCTTCTATGGCTATTTTTAGAAGTGCTTTCAATTTGAATCTTAAAGGCCTTTTTGGAAAATCAATGTTGGCCATGACATAAAACAAATATTTGTATTAAGTAGGTTACCTTTGGTTGAGTAGATCCGAGAAATAGATCTTCATATGGAGATCAAATAGTGGAGCGAGGAGGTGCAAAAGGTTTTAAAGAAAATTATATACGTTTCAAGAATGATAAATTAATGATTGTTTAGACATAATAATAGTAAATAAGCTAAAAGATATGCCAAGATGTAGTAGGCAAAGACAAATCTACAACACTTTATAATTTGAATTGTATGCTAAATAATAGGAGAAAATGAAATATATAATATCACCAAAGTAAAAGAAATGAGATTTAGGTTATTTTTAAGCAAAATAAATTTGTTAATGATACGGGGATATTAAAAAGATAAAATGTGAAAATAATGAAACGTTTGTACAGGAATAATTTATCAAGAATTTTCAACATGAAATTTCTTAAAATAAAAAATGAATAAATTAATGATGTAATAGAAATTATACAATCGTGAATTTGATTTAGCTTTTAGGAAGATGCATAAAGGTAAAGTTTTGAGTCTTTATAAGATATCTTTTAAATTTGACGAGTTATTAGAATTATCGGATTAATATGGTTGACCGATATTTTTTAAAAATCCAAAATTTAAAGATTGTCAAATTATCGGGGAGAACACATTGGTGCCAATCTTTGAGAATAAAGGAGATTTTTATGGTCGTGGCATTAAAAGAAAATTCAAATTTATAATCAATTTAATGAAGTAGTAGAGGGTATTTAAAGAAAGACATGAAAAATATCATGGCGATAATAGTGAATTGATTAATATTATGTCGGGAAGAGTTATAATGAAGCTGATTTTGTGCTAAGATAACTATTGAAAAGAGAAAAATATGTCAAAGTTGTTATAGAGATGTATAAGTTAGAAAGGACAAACAATTAGTGCCAGTTAGTTAGAAAATTAACGAGTTTAAAATTACAATAGGATTGTATCATAAAAAATCGATGTTAAGTCAGAGGTCTTCATGGCATAGTTCTAATTGATAAGACTTCTCTTGAAGTAAAAAAAAAACAACGCACTGGAGGAATTTATGTAAGGTAGAAGCTTTGGAATTAGTACAAGAAACAATGACTAGTGAATATCAAATTATTTCGTAACTATCAATGCTGCCACCATATCAAGTGTTAATAAGATTTGGCAAGTTTAAAGCCATTAAATTAATTTTTTCCAAAATGTAAATATGGTTTAGGGTATAACTTCTAGATTTTAAGAGATTCTATAATTAATTAATTATTTATTTATATTTTGTTTGATTGGGAGGGCAAACTATGTAGTAAGGAGATATGATGAAGAATTTAGTTTAATAAAATTGAAAATAGTTGAATATGTTTTATATATCCAATGAGTGTGCAACTAGTGAGTGACCAAGAAACTAACAAAAATTATAATGCGATATGGTATAAAGCTAATGACGATGGGGTAAGAAATGGTTATATTTGAAAGACAAAAGTAAAGCATATAAAATATCGGTAAGGTGGGTAGATATTATTAAGATATTAAATGATTAGAATGGTAAATTTGTACTTTACAGGTAAGATTGCTAGTGGAACATTGGTGTGAATTAGAATTAAGTTCTCCTATTGCAGAAGAATGATTGGAAAAGTTTTTTCAAATGCCAACCCCCTATAGTTAAGGTAAAGCTGTGATAATAAAGATGAACTCATTTGTTGCCTTCTTGTTGCACGCATCAAGGTAGTGCTTTTTCCTATGATGTGTGAGATATCCTTTTGAGTTGTTGTAATCTGGGTCCAATCAAGATGTATTAGATAATGGTTGGCCTATTTTCGTTGGACAACTTTCTCATTTGATCATCTTTGTTGAGAAGCTTTGCTATTACGCTTAGGGCTGTCAAAAAAGCTCGTTGTTCACAAACAGTTCGTGTTCGGTTCGCCGGGGATTCGTGTTCGATTCGTTCGATGAATGTAAGACGGAACGTAAACGAGACGAACACGAACAATTTTTTTTGTTTGGTTTGTTAGATGAACCAAACACGAACAGTGATGCGTTAGTTCGTGTTTGAATCGTTATTGTTCAAAATATAAAATAATTTAAAATAATTATATATAGAAAGTTTATGATTTTTTAAAAATAATTATATACTCTAAAAATATATCATATTTTAAAAAATTAAGTCATAATAATTATTATAAATATATAATATACTATATATATTTTTTATATATATTAATATATACAAACTAAAATGTAAAAAACCCTAAGCCCCTAACCCCATGTTCGACCTCCCTTTCCTCTCCCGAAAGCTTTTGATTTCGGTCGCCTCTCCTTCTTCTTATCTCAAAATAGCGAAAAGCTTTCTTTTGCTGAGAGCTTAGGGTTGGTTATTTGTGTTCGTTCTCTAATCTCTACTTCTATTTGTCTTCGGGTTGTTTGGTTGCTCGATATTCTTGCTTGGTTGCTTGTAAGGTTACCGTATATACTTGCTTGGTTCGAGAGCTTAGGGTTGGTTGTTGGATCGACTACTCGCGATATTCTTACTTCATTTCTTGGTTGCTTGATATTCTTTCTTGGTTTCTTGTAAGGTTATCGAGGCGTCATCTTTGAGTATATTTTCTTCAATATTTCATATTTATCTTTAGGTTCGCCTCTTAGCTTAAATTTTCATAAATTTTTTTTTAGATTGATTTAATTTTTTTGAGTGAAACCTAGGTGTTGAAGTTTTTGGGAGTGAAATCTCGCATAAAAAAAATGTCATATTGCCTCTAGATCTGATTTTGTTGGGAGCACTGAGCTCTGCTTGGGCTATTATGCACTTGTGTTGTGATTCATATAGGTTTAAACATTACTTTCAAACAGGTTTCAACATTTGTGCTGTGATTTGATGATTGCCTCTAGATCTGATTTTTTTTTAGCATTGTTGGTATTTCTCTTCAAGCATAAATGTTCCATTTATCATGTAAGTATGAACAAACATTTTTTTTTCTGAGTAATGACAAAGTAGTCCTCTGACTATTTACACGGAGCCATTTAAAATGGTCATTTTAGTCCTAGAACCCATAAAAAAATATTATTTCTTACTACATTCTTAAAATCAGAATAATATTTCTTACTATACTTTATTGATTTTGATGTTTATGATTTGCATCTCCTTAGTGAAGAGTGAAATTTTGGCAGGAAGTTGCATCTCCTTAGTAGGTGAACGATCAAGGACTTTAATTACAGCTTATGTGACACTTGCAGTTCAAGTGAAATTTTGGCCTTGTTGACTTTTTTTTTTTAATTGTAATGAGACTTTTTTTGGGTCATTTGGAAGTATCCTTGACATGGAAGTTGGTTAACAACTAACAAGTGTTATCTCACTATTCACACTTGTAGCAATGGATTTTTCTGAGTTGGTTGCCATATTGCCAAAAATATGTTACACTTGTCAGTCATTAGCCATATGAAAATTTCTACAATTCATGGCATTGAGGGAAATTTTCCACTACTCAAGTGATGTGATCAGATGGAATTGAGGGTGCCTGTGCTCATGCTCAGATATAATCAATTTTTTTCTTTTAAATTAAATTTGACAGACCACTAAAATATAGATACTGAAATAGAGATCTGGTATCTCTATATTTTAGTATAGTCTTCTAAATCATTTTTGAAGTGTTACATTGGGGCGTAAAGCCTAGAATAGCCGATCTTGGTATATTTTTCTCCAAAATATATTAAAAACATATGCCAGCTCTTCGCTTGTTATATTGAGACCACTTATGAGTTTGCTTTGATTTCCATTGTCGTCTGAGTTTCTTGTTCTCTTTTTTGCTCTATTCCTGCAATGTTTGTGAACTTAGCTCTCTTCCATGCTCGGGAAAGTATCATGAGTATGAGTTATGTTTTATTTTTTTTGGAGTTGAAGAAGCATAGCAAAATGTTTGAGCCGAATGAATTGTCTTGAAAAACCTAGATGCTGCTTTCATGTTTATTAGTTCTGTCTCACAAATAAAAAATGAATTGTGTGGTCGTTTTCTCACCACCTTGTTTGCTTTATGTGTGTTGTTTGCCAAAGACGGGGATTCGTGGCTTACGATGATGTTCAAACTTCGTGAAATTACTATACAAAGATGGATTAAATAATTTCTTGATGATTGCCCATCTCAATCCCATTTGAAGATGCCTATAAGGTCTCTGTTGTTCAACAGTGAATTTTTTTGTTGCTTTCCTCTTGCTTTATTTTATTTATGTAAGTTTAAAGAATATTTGTTTATCTTTCTGTTATTCTATACTAGCTAGATGGGGAAAACATTATGGTTATGAATGAATTGTATATGAACTTTCAGTGGAATAAGTATTATATATATAATCTGATAATAATTGTTTGTGGTGCACCAATTTTTATTCTAACCCTTGCGGGCTGATATTGGAAGGAGAGCTAGTTAATTTTTTGTTTTTTTTAATGAATGCTATCTAACAGTCCATATCAGATTAGAATGAATTGAAAATAACATTCAAATTGCACCTTATATTGTTAGAATATTTATTTAAAATCACAATTCTTAAGCATTAATGAGTAAGTATTTTTTTTTAGAAAACATGTTAAGTGGAAGCAAACCTTTCCATATATTTATATTTTTTTTCATTTGAAATATATTTACTTTTAAATTTTGAAATTGTAAGATGAGTCATATGACCCCCTTTTGATTCAATCTGTTAGATAGCATGGGGTCATTTTATCATGTCAGTGGATTTGTCTCATTGATATATTTTATTATAGATAGCTTTTACATTAATTCATTTGTTCTTGCTTACACATCCATGAATGAAATCTCATGTGATATTATATTTTCGTGTCTAGTTATTTATAATGTCAAATATTAAGCATTCTCAATCTGCATTAAGTAGCAAACAATTGTCAGTTGCAATTAAGAGTGTAAACGAACCGAACGCGAACGAACAAAGCTCGTGTTCGATTCGTTTGAAATTTAGTTTGTTTAAATAGGCTCGTGTTCGAAATTGTTCGTGAAGTTACTGTTCGTCTTCGGTTCGATTTGTTCGAAATTAATTTGAATTGTTCGAATTACTTAGCTCGAAATTTTTCAAATTTGTTTATTTTTTATTTTTTTTGAATTGCTAAATAGACAACACTTAATTATTAATTCTCCAATTACAAGAAACAATAAATAACATATGAAACTGAATTAGAACTTAAAAAAAAAACATCCCTTGATCATTAGTCATTACATTCAAATATTCAAGCAAATAATCTCTTACATAAAAAGATAAGAAAAGAATACTTGACAATTCAACCGATGATATTAGTTCCAACTATGCCTACTAAGTATATGAGTCAATCTTAATTCAATGCATTCAGACAATTGAATTTACAATACTTGACACAGTTCAACAATATATTTATTTAGCCCTATTTATTCTCAATTTCGAAGAAAGTTTCAAGACGTTCTTTAAGTTTCAGCCACATTAAGTGCATTCAGGAATTCAAGAGTTCCAACTGTTGTTTTGCAATGCTTATTGCTTCTTTCCTTTTTGACGAAAATTGAGCGTGTAGATAAATATAAAACTCCTCAAGCTGCAAAAAGTAGATGTTGAGTAATAAATAAGACAATTAGAAGAAGAAGAAGAGGAAGAAGAGGAAGAAGAGTTGTGAGATCAACATAACCACCATAGCTCTTTGATTCATGCACAAAATCAAAGCTATCAGCCAACATAACTCCAGCAGTCAAACCATTGCAAACATGAATGCTATCTACAAGTCCATATCATATAAGAATGAATTGAAAAAGCATTCAAATTGCACCTTATATCGTTAGAATATTTACCTTCAATCACAATTCTTAAGGTTTCACATAACATAAACTTGTTGTATCACAAACTCTGTGAAACACAATTATTGGGTAAATCAATTTCTTTTATCACTACACATAATAGCTTTTTAGTAATACAAAAGCTTCAAGATGTTCCTTAAGTTTCATGGATCTCTCGAGCTCTGATGATGGAGATTTCGATAAAAAATAAAGCTCAATCGATCCATTTAAAAACGTAGAACACCAATGACAACTTAAGGTTTAAAGCACCAAAGTACTACATATGAAAATTTTCCATAAATAAAAAGAAATAGAAAGTACAGATAAATACCTTCTTACAAAGTAAAATAAAAACTGCTCCACTTACAGTGCCGATAACCACCAAATTGTAACCATCATATCTCTGTCTTTCCTGGACCAAATCAAAACTATCAGCCAACATAAAACTTAAACAACCAAATCATTGTAAACACCTGCCCCTTTCAGGATTTAACTCCACAAAGAAAAAAATAACTCCACCCAAGCCTATTGCAGGCTGCAATAGGCTTGCAACAGCTATGGCAAGAATAAGCCAGAAAAAAATAACTCCACCCAAGCCTATTGCAGGCTTGCAACAGCTATGGCAAGAATAAGCTAAACAAATGTAAAATTGAAACTTTGCTGGTACAAACTTTCCTTTAATTCTGCATATAAATGAATACAAGACAAATGACACCCCTGCAAATTGTAGTATAACAAATCTTTTATTCATGAATAATACTTTAAGAATACTTCACCAGTGGTATCAAAGTGATATCAGCATCAAAGTGTACAGAACTAGAGAGAGTGCTCAAGGACATATTCTTTATTAAAATAAGTTATTTATTAAACATCACATCAAAAGTGTACAAATAGCTAGTTCCAACATCCTCAAATGCCACCCCAACAATCTGAATAGCAAACATAATGTTCCTACCCAAACTGAATTCTTGCAATGAAGTGAAATGTGTATCAGAAAACTACCAGCAACTAAAAACACACATATTAAACTAAATTTGAAATAAAAAGAACTACGATGACTTCCTATTTAAAGATAGAAAAATAATTCTCCATCGAGCCCACTTGACTTAAATACAGTTGGCATGGGTCATAGAGCAAGACATCAATAAATGAATAAACTTGTGAATGTGAATGGTTAGCCCCCATTGTTCTACTATATATACCACACAATTCTCATGTAGTTATCTATTTAAAAATTAAACATTCATATTTACATCCGTAACACACATCTTTAAAATTTTATAAAAACTATCACTATCACTAATCTTTTTAGGAGTGACAAAGCATTCATCTGCATTATTAGTAGATGAATCCGCTAAAAAAGGATTCATAAAAATTCATGTTCTCATAATAATCTACAGTTCTTCTAATATTAGTAGCTGTCCATTCAATATTAAAACAATTTTTTGGCTTCTCATAAAACATCAGAATTCTCATAAAGCTCATTGCACCAAACTACCAAAGTGAGTCACGAAGAAGTAAACCAATAATGAAAATAACGAGTTGAGCCAACAGCCAAAACAGTTAAAAGTAGATAAATAATAATAAATAAATGAAAAATAAAATTAAGTTTAGAACTTACTTGACAAAAGTACATTAAAATTCCTCCTAAATGCTATAAATCTTTTCGTCAAACGTTTATAAGTATAGTTGAATTTTAATGAAAATGTTGGAAATCATTATTGCTCAAACATAATACCCCACCAAAAGGGAATGATCAAGAAGTATCTGAATAAATCAGCATATCTGACATTATTAGAATTAAAAATTTAATGTTTAAATGCATCTCTAGTTGAATATGAAAATAATTGCAAGTGTCTAAAATTCAAAAATTGTAATTATAATGTAAATTCTTAGCAATGAAATGTCTTGTATAAAATAGACTTGGCTAAGTTGGTTTCATATGTGTGGTAGTTGATTATTAAGCTTTTTTTTATCAAGGATCTCTTGCTGAAAAGAAATAATGAAAATAAATATTGATATCTAGTATTGAAAATAAATAAAATACACTGGAAAGTAGAAAACGATATACTTAATGAAATGAGTATCATCAGTATCTTTGCATTTTTTATGTTGATCGAATCCAACTTGATGCACAAATCAATGCATTAACGATTTTAGTGGATATACTACTTCTGTAATAATCCAACACTTTACCGTCAGTATTAAAAAACAGATTATGAGGCAACAATGACTATATGTATTGATAGAATTATCTCGGGCTATAATTGACATTCGGGAATACTTTAATGTATTCATCTTCCACCAATCAAGCACATCAAGGTTCTCACTCGAGCACACAAATAATATCTCTTCAAGGTATATTTGTAAATCAGATTTCAATAATTTCATAACTCCAGAGGCTACAACAAAATCTTGGAACTTAAACATAGCGTCAAAATGACTTGAGGAACTCATAGGTTCACTTGCAGATGAAGTTCCCTCAATTGAAACATTGCAATCAACAACATAATCTACATATATTTCTCACAAGACATCTTAAACTATTTTAAGATTTTGTTCAATCTTATCATGTTAGTATATTTTTGACAATATGTAGCTAATAAATTTGAGTTTCAATCTAGGATCCAAAATTGATTCAATAGACTTTAGAAGATTACATTTCATTCAATATTTGTTGAATTTGATTTGCATATCATATAATCATCTTTTGATAATGATTCTTCTATTAAAATCTTCTTAACATGCATAATTGCAGGTAAAAATATATTTGAAGTTGAATATAGAGTGACATAGATCATCTTATTAACATTATTGAAAACTGAAAAAAACTTTATGATTTTCTCATATTTCACCCATTCTGAATCAGCAGACAGTCATTTGTAATTGTCATCTCTAATTGCATAGTGATGAAAAATATTGTGATAAATAAATGCGGACTCCAACATGTTGAACGTTGAGTTCCATCTACTAGAAACATCAATAAACAGTGACCTTGCAGTTGCAACTCTTAATTGTTTTGTCACTTCTATAAACTTATGCAATATTGTAGTGGATTTTTTAAATACTTTACCGACTTTTTGATTTTTTGGATAAGTTCGTGAATCTCTTTTAGTTCGTTTCGGATCATTATATAGAGGATATGTGTGCAACATCTTACATGAAAAAGAAAACCACGAAAATGCAGCTTTTCTCGTGATTGAAAATTGGTTTTTAAGGAACTACCTGTCACATCATTATTATTCTTATTATCTAATGTAATTGTGGAGATTTTGTTTTGGAGCTTCCACTCTAATAAATACTCACAAATAGCATCACAATTGTAAGTGTCCAGATGTGGAGACTCTAACTCAATAAAATTAATAATAACCTTCTCTAACGTCCATGTTTTGTCGATATAATGTGCAGTCAAACACATATATTCTATAGTCTGATTAGAGGTCCAACAATCTGCAATTAATTATATCATGTGAATATCTTTAAGACAAGATTTAAGCTTTTCTTTTTCACACTCGTAAACTTTCATACAATTATTTTAATTTGTGTTTCTTGAAATATTTTGAAAGTTAGGATTCAACATTTTCAACAATATATTGAACCAAATATGCTTAACCATCGTGAATGGATACTCATTTACAATTATCATCTTTGCAATCACATCTCTTATGAGTTGAGATCATAGAAAATAAAAAATCTGCTTCAGTGTCAGTTTTAAGAGGCAGGAAGTTCAATATCTTATCTCTTATTTGATAAGTCAATTAGTTGTTTACTCTTTTCATTTAACTTAGCACATTCCTTAATGTACCTAAGAAGTTATGAGGTTGTGTCTGACTTTGATTTGAAGATTTTTACCCCACAGCAAATGCATTGAACAAATGATACTTCACCCCTCTTGGAATTTGATTTAACATCAACAATTTGATTCTTGGAATTTGATTTAACATCAACAAAATATTCTCAAACAGATGATTTTTTCTTCTTTTCTTTCTTACATTGGATTTTAGTATTAGTGTTTTCAACAATCACTTCAACGGATTGAGAACTATCATTTTCCTTGAAATATTATATTGCAACTGACAATTGTTCACTAATTGATGCAGATTGAGAATGTAAAATATTTCCATATTTTCCAAGATAGAAATGATAGTTTTCAGCTCGTTGAAGTAACTGCTGGAGTCACTAGTACTGAAATTCAAGTTAAGAAAGACAGAAAAAAAATTATTTGTTTGAGATTATTTTTTAGTTGTTGAATCAAATTTCAAGGGGGTTGAAGTATTATTTGTTTAATGCATTTGTTGTAGGGTAAAATTCTCAAACCAAAGCCAGACAAAACTTCACAGTTTCTCAGGCACATTAAGAAACTAGTTGACACTTACACTTACAACTAGTTGACACTTACATTGCCTGAGAAACTTCACAGTTTCTCAGGCACATTAAGAAACTAGTTGACACTTACATTGACAAAACTAGTTAACACTTACATTGCGAGTAATAATGATGTGAAAGTTAGTTTCTTAAAAGTAAATTTTCAATCACGAGACGTACTGCACTTTCGTCATTTTTTTTTTCATGTAAGGTGTTGTGCATATATCCTCAATATAATGGTCCAAAACAAGCTAAAGAAGGTTCATAAAATTATTCAAAACATCAGAGAGTCGGTGAAGTATCTAAAAAAATCTCGTACAATGTTGCATAAGTTCATAGACGTGACAAAATAATTAGGAGTTGCAACTAAAAGGTCACTTTCCATTGATGTTTCTATTAGATGGAACTCAACTTTCAACATGTTGGAGTCCACATTTATTTATCACAATGTTTTTCATCACTATGCAATTAGAGATAGTAACTACAAATGGTTGAATGCTTATTCAGAATGGTTAAAATATGAGAAAATCATAATATTTCTTTCAGTTTTTAATAATGTTACAAAGATGATCTCTGTCACTCTATATCCTACTTCAGATATATTTTTATTTGCAGTTATGCATGTTAAAAAGATTTTAATAGAAGAATCATTGTCATAAGATGATTATATGAGAAATATGACTATGAGTATACAAATCAAATTCAACAAATATTGGGGGAAATATAATATTCTAATATCTATTGCAACAATTTTGGATCCTAGATTGAAACTCAAATTTATTAGCTACACATTGTCGAAGATATACTCGCATGATGAGATTTAACAAAATCTTAAAATAATTCAAGATGCCTTGTGGAAAATATATATTGTTTATGTTGTTAATTGCAATGTTTCAAATGAGGGGTTTTCGTCTGCAGTTGATCGTATGAGTTCCTCAAATCTTTTTGACGCTCTGTTTGGGTTTCAAGATTTTGTTGTAGCTTCTGGAGCTATGGATACATCGAAATCTGATTTGCAAGTATTTTTTGAGGTGAGATTATTTGTGTGCTCGAATGAGAACTTTGATGTGCTTGATTGGTGGAAGATGAATACATTAAAGTATCCCTGACTGTCAATTATTGCTCGAGATATTCTATCAATACATGTAACCACGGTTGTCTCAAAATCTATTTTTAGTATTGGCGGTAGGGTGTTGGATGATTACAAATGTTGTTTATCCACTAAAACCGTTAATGCATTGATTTGTGCATCAAGTTGGATTCGATCAGCTTAAAAAATTGCAAAGAAGCTTATGGTAATCATTTTAATTAAGTATACTATTTTTTACTTTCTAGTGTATTTTATTTATTCTCAATACTAGATATAATATTTATTTTATTATTTCTTTTCAGTAAGAGATCCTTAGTGAGGAAAACCAAATATTCAACTACCACACATATGAAACCAACTTAGTCATGTTTACTCTATAAAAGACCTTCCATTTCTAAGAATTTATATTATAATTGTAACTTTGAACTTTAAACACATGCTATTATTTTAATATTCAACTAAAGATACATTTAAACTTTAAATTTTTAATGCTAATAATGTCAGATATGTTGATTTATTCAGATACGTCTAGATCTTTTCTTTTTGATGGTGCATTTATATTTGAGCAATGATGATTTCCAATATTTTCATTAAAATTTAACTATATCTTTAAGTACTTGATGAAAAATATTTATATTATCTAGAATGGATTTTAATGTACTTTTTTCAGGTTAGTTTTGAGCTCAATTTCATTTTCATTTATTTATTTTTATTTCTCTACCTTTAACTGTTTTGGTTGTTGGCTCAACTCGCCATTTTCATTTTTGGTTTTACTTCGTGGTGACTCGCTTTGGTAATTTGGTACAATGAGCTTTTTATAAGAATCTGATGTTTATGAGAAGCAAAAAGATTTGTTTTAGTGTTGGAAGGAGGGCTGTAGATTATTATGAGAACGTGAATTTTTCTAAATCCTTTTTGAGCGAATTATTCTATTGATAATGCAGATGAATACTTTGTCACTTCTAAAAAGGTTAGTGATAGTGACATTTTCTATGAAATTTTAAAGCAATGTGTGTTACAGATGTAAATAGGAATATTTGGTTTTTAGATATGTAACTACATGGGAATTATGTGGTATGTATAGTAGGACAGTGAGGACTAACCATTCACAAGTTTTTTTATTTGTTGACGGCTTGCCCTGCGGCCCATGCCAACTGTATTTCAATCAAGTAGAACCAATGAAGAATTATTTTTCTATCTCAAAATAGGAAGCCATCGTAGTTCTTTTTATTTGAAATTCAGTTCATTGAGTGTGTTTTTAGCTGTTGGCAGTTTTCTTGTACCCATTTCACTTATTTGTAGGAATTCAGTTTGGGTAGGAACGTTATACTTGTTATTCATACTCTTGGGGTGGTATTTGGGGATGTTGGAACTAGCCTTCTGCACACCTTTGATGTTATATTTAATAAATATATTATATCTAATAAGGAAGATGTTCTTGAGCACTCTCTTTAGTTCTGCACAATTTGATGATGATACCACTTTGATACCACTGGTGAAGTATTATTAAAGTATTAGTCATGAATCAGAGATTTGTTATATTGCAATTTGTTTGTATTCATGTATATGCAGAATTAGAGGAAAGTTGATATCAACAAAGTTTCAATTTTTTACCGTTACTTGGATTACTCTTGTCATGGCTACTGCAAGTCTGCAACAGGCTTGAGTGCAATTACTTTTTTCTTCGTGGAATTAGAGCCTGAATGAGACAGGTGTTTACAATGGTTTGGCTGTTGGAGTTAATGCTGACTGATAGCCTTGATTTGGTGCAAAAAGGGCAGAGCTATGATGGTTGCAATTTGGTGGTTATCAACATTATAAGTGGAACAATTTTTATTTTATTTTGTAATAAGGTATTTATCCGTGTTTTTTGTTTCTTTTTATTTATGAGAAATTTTCATACATAGTACTTTGGTGTTTTAAACCTAATTTGTCATTGATGCTCTAAGCTTTTGAAGAGAACGATTGAGTTTTTTTTTTTTTTTTTTTTTATATCAAAAGCTTCATCACCAGGGCTCGAGAGATCCATGAAAATTAAGGAACGACTTGAAGCTTTTGTACTAATAAAAAAGTTATTATGTGTAGTGTTAAAAACAATTGATTTACCCAATAATTGTGCTTCACAGAGTTTGTGATACACCAAACTTATGTTATGTGAAAGCTTAAGAATTGTGATTGTAGATAAATATTTTAAAGATTAAAGGTGATAATTTCAATGTTTTTTTCAATTCATTCTTATCTGATATTGGCTTTTAGATAACATTCATGTTTGCAATGGTTTGGTTGCTAGAGTTATGTTGGCTGATAGTTTTGATTTGATGCAGGAAGGGTAGAGCTATGATGGTGGTTTTGTTGATCTCACGACTCTTCTTCTTTTTCTTCTAATTGTCTTATTTATTATTGTGCATCTACTTTATGCAACTTGAGGATTTTTATATTTATCTACGCGTTCAACTTCCGTAAAAAAGAAAAGAAGCAATGAGCCCGACAAAGCATCACCTGGAACTCTGGAAGTCCTGAACGCACTCGATGTGGCTAAAACCTAAAGAACACTTGAAACTTTCTTTGAAATTGAGGATTAATAGGACTGAATAAATGTATTGTTGAACTGTGTCAAGTATTGTAAATTCAGTTGTTTGAATGTATTGAATTAAGATTATTTGACCTTTATGAGGATAGCTTACCATAAGTGTAATCACATAGATCAATTTGACCTTTATGAGGATAGCTTACCACCTTGTGAAGCGATTCCTCTGCATCTATTTCTGCACTAGGGAGTGCTATTGGGGCTTCCCCTTTTGGGTGGACCTCCCTAAAAAACGTTTCAGGTTAGAAAACCAGGCAAAAAGTTATTTTGAATCAATATCAAAATCAAATATAAATAATTGAGCTTGGTGAATATTGATTTTGATGCTAAAATTTTAATGCCTTTTTTTAATGAAATATTCAATATCAGTGCAATCAATATGAAGATTTTTTGGTTAATTAATCATCTTGAAATTTTGATATATATTTAACTGCAGATAAGTTTTTTTTTTTATTGTAGAATGTTTGATTTGATTTGGATTTCCATCTTCCTAAAGTAAATATAATTTGTTTTTTTTTTCCTTGTAAATTTATTTTTTTAAGGATACCACATAGCTTATAGTCAAAGCTTCGGTTTCAACTATATTTTAGAACTGTCAGGATTAGTTTGGTTAAAGCAAAGGAAATTTTTAACTCTCAGTTTAATCGTTCATACAGTGATTTTAAATAATTGTCTTAGGAGGTGGATTCTTTATGTTTATATATATATTAAAAAGGAAATCGATATTTAGCAGAGGTCCAAATATCAATTTTTTATGTGCTTTTTGGCTCTAGGATGAGAGCCCGCGCTATAAATATATATATATATTAAAAAGAAAATCTATATTTGTTAGAAGCCTAAATATCAATTTTTCATGTGTGTTTTGGCTCCAGGATGAGAGTCCGCGCCATGTGCCTAACATTTCAAAGCCCCCGCGCCACGGTGGGATCAAACCCTTGACCTGAGGGGACTTATAGTGACCCCGCCACCAGCAGGCTAAGGCTTGTGGCACTATATATATATATATATATATATCTGTTTTTATGTGTAAATAGCCTCTTGCACATTGCATTGTGTTTAATGCTTTCAAAGCATTGATTTAACTAAAAGACTCTTTTGTAGGTCATCTGATTGAAATTTTTATTTTTATGGGTTCTATAGTGGTAATTGGTATGGTTACTAAAGTCTCCTTCCAGTACGCAACAGTTAAAGTTCAGTATGATTATATGTTACTGTAATGACATCATTAGCTTCTTTGTGCTACCAAACTTGCTTTGCTTGGTCTCCAGCATGGATCTCTTGCTAGCAATAAATTCAGTTTTGTTCATAATCAAGCTGCGCATACCATTTGAAGCCCAACTATAGCATCACACGAAACCACTGACTGCCCCATGAGTATCAATCCAGATACCATAAGTCAGAATGTTAACAGAAACCATTGAAACCAAACATAAATATTAGAATTAGAAAGTACTACTCATATAAAGATTATGATCATTAATTTGTCTAAACCACAACTACTGAATTAAAAAAAAAAAACAATATAAACCTACTGATAGAATCAAATAAATAACAAATTAAACAAACTAACAGTATCAAATTAATATTGCTCAAATTATAGCTTGATAATTCAACTTTCAGTGAGAATAAACATGCAGATTTCTCAGCAGCTTCTGCAAACTGGATTTGTTTCTTATTGCGGCTCTAAACAAAGAAGACTTAATGAGCTATACCCAATGGAAGGCCAGCGATAGTCTTGGGCTATTATTGTTGTTTTTGTTTCCGCTAACATAAATTTCTGTATATCAAATAACAATGCTCTAGCTGTTCATCATTTGTGTGTTATTTTAAATATATCAAGTCTAATTCCTTGAACCCCTGCCCTCATTGTTTATTAGAAGTTCATGTTACCGCACTTCCATCTTTTTTATGCTAATTCCTCAACATATCTCATTTTTCTGTCTTTCTGTTCATCGTAGGCACGCCGAGGCCTAAAATGCCAGCACCCCCTGGATTTTCAGTACCAAACAAAGGACCACCTCCGGGATTTTCCTCGCAAGAAAGATATGAAAACAGTCATAAGTCGGCGACTTCAGGTTTCATTCTTTCACGTAGTCTAACACTACAAATTTTGGTATGCATGCCTGGACTCATCAATTCATTTATGTTTTTCTTTGTAGAGAATCTATTTCAGGGCAGTACACCAAATCCATTCAATTTGAATGCCGGTGATGTCGAGTTTATTGATCCTGCAATACTAGCAGTGGGAAAAAACTTACTCCCTCTCGAAGCTAATGATTCAGGTTTCGGTTTGACTTCTAACGCCGCTTCACAGTTTCGCACTACAGAAAGCAATAATATACAGCCATTGATGCAGTATTCTATCTCAGCTTTTAAAGACCAAAGATTTTCTAATAATAATAATATAGTAGGTGGATTGTCAACCATGAATGATGTATATTTCTCTTCTAGATTTCCTGCGCAGTTCCACAACCCAAGCCATTTGCCATTCACACAGCCCCAATTAAGAACTTCAACCATCTTAAATAACCAGTCGCGCGATTTGTGGAATGTATTGAATGACAGGGAAATGGGGATGACTGAAATTGTTCAAAATGAGAGATTTGGACATGATAGTTATATTATTCCTGGGAAAGAGGAACATAGTTTCAGGTTATCGAGTTCTAATTATCTATACAGTAGACCATATGGAATGTAATGATGTTCATGGAAAGAGGATTCATCCCATCTATTCCTAGACCACAAATCTCAAGTAACAAAACTCCTGAGGCAGTTTTCCTGACAAGCTGATCTGGATTACCTACATGAATGAAATGTGATGATATTATTTGTCAAAACTGTAATAAGTTCTGCTTGTGGTTCCGGTTTGCTCTATAAAATGTGAGTGTTAATTTTGCATCTTTGTAATTAGAATTAAAATCAAAGATTATAGAAGTGTTTGGAGTATCTCATATTGTGTAATTTAGTTCTACTTGATGGCCTGGTTGGTATTCTAAGTTGTGTTGTTGGATTGCTATTCTTGTTTTTTTTTCTTGGGCATTTACATACAGACCACCCAATTGATGTATATTTACGTATGGAACACCTAGACTTTACTTTTTTAGATTTATACCACCCAAAGCTTTCATATCACATAAAAAATGCCATCATTTTAATTTTTATCTGGTGGAATAAACTTTTCATGCATAGGAAAGGTGGCTCGCATGTACCGATTGAGTGGTGTGTATGTAAATCTTTCTTATTTTCTTTTAAACTAAAATCTTTGCTGGTCACCGTTGAAAATTACAAAACTTGTTTTCGCGAGGGGGGAAGTATTGCGGCGGAATGGGCTTTGAATCTTTGGATTTGTGTCGAGATTAGTGCAGATTTCGGGTGCGTATATGTCCATTTTTTCTTGCTAAACATCACTTCTAGAAAATGGCATATCTAAAGAGAAAAATTTGCGTACGTAAGACGTACGCAACGCTGCATACGTCACTGTTATGCAGAGGATGTTGGGGGTTATATCTGCGTTATGTTCTTTGTAATCTACCTGTAACCTACAAATATTTGAAAATAGAAGCGTGGAATTTATTATAAGGTACATAGAGGTTATAGAAGCGAGTTCATTTAATGTGTTCTAAATCAAACTGAACGCATGTTCTAGGCTTGTTTGGGTTGTGATGAATTTATAATTTCTAATGAGAATGAATTTAGTGAAGAATTTGTTAGATTTTTTAATCTGTTATTAGTGGACATATATGTGCAATTTAAGCGTCAGTGGCCAATAAGTTTTTATAATGTACTTCTAATGTATGATTCGTACTTTTTTATTGAAAAGACACTTGTAGTGGTCTGGATGTAAAATTTTAAGTTTTAAGGGGTTGATATGTTAATATACAGCAATTGAGTGGTTGGTGTATAATTATCTCTTAGAAATAACAGTAGATGGATCATATTATGGGCAAATTAGAACTGCATGATTGTACTATTTTGTATGCATTTTCTTGTTATACAGAAATGAAACAAAATAAATAAATAATATCTCTGCAATTTAAATTATTTGTATTTGTTGAATCTTCATTTATTTGTGGATTCACACTATCAAAGAAAGATATAGAAAATATTTGTTGAATAAGATAATCGAAGATCTTATGAGCCGTCTAACTTCACACCTTGAATCAAGTCCTAGGGATTTTGTGTATATATATTTAGTTCTTCGATTTGCTTATTCGTTTGACGATAAAACTGCTGAAAGGAAAAGAAAATTAAAGTCTATATTGATATACAAAATAAATATCAAAAAAATTATATGATTTTTATAAAACCCTCTTAAGTTTTGCCAGTCATATCTCTATAAATAAAGAGTGAGGGGTGATCGTTGGATCACTTTTACTCTTTGAGTCTTTCTCTTCTTCACTGAGTTAGTTTTCTCCTTTTAGGCTTCACTTTTTTTTTGATGGATAATATATTGAAAAAGAAGGTCACCATCTCGATGTCCAAACTCATCGAGGGGTTGTTCATAAAATGAAACAAAAGGGAATGTGAGCTCTAGAAAAGAAGAAGAAATTTGATGCTTCAAAGGAATGGATGGTAGTTCCTCGAGAGAAGCCCATTGAAGACTTAGGCTGTTGATCTATTTATTCCTATGAAAGGCTGTGTCAGTAGTTCCTATGAAAGAGCTACAAATTTTGAATTCATCTTTTGGCGAGCTGAAGGGGGTGGGTAGCTTGTCTATGCTTTCACAAATCATGTACGAGTTAGAAGAGATAAGAAAGATTTACAAAAACTTATAGAGATGAGCATTAATGATTATAATAAACTTATAATTTTTTTTTACAGCCTATTTCAAGTTAAGCGAGACCAGCACACTAAAAGGGATAAAGTGGGTGGGCTGAATTTGAATGAAGCACACACCTTTATAGAGGGGCAAATTGATCCTTCAAGGAGGAAGTCGAGCAGCGAACTCTCAAATAAATTGCCTCACCATCAACCGAAAGAGCTTGATTTTATGATTATGTGTGAGAACTAGCCATCCAAAGGTATTTCTCTCATTACATGTTCTTGATGTTTGGTGAGGTGAAGTCTTGATGCCTTATCACTTCCTTGACATGATTTTTTCTCCAGAAAGTTATGGTTATTCCCCTAACATCGATCTTTGTGCCATTGCAAACAGATTTATACACCAAGGAGGTAAGGAGAATAGAGGAGTTCGCCGTAGGATTAAACGATCTAAGTTTGTCTACTGTGGATGGCCAGGCTGAACTCAAGAACAATTAGTCATATTGAAGGCCTAAATGACCAAATTAAAAGACACATGAGAAAAGCTAAAGAAGGAGATGGCCAACTTGAACAACAAGTCCTCTTACTTCAAAGATTTGTGGAATTTATCCACTCAACCCAGTTTAAGGTGGGCGGTGAATTCGTGTTAAAGCAACTCATTTGAAATTATTCAAATTCTTTTAGAAGCTACCTCAGATCCCTATTTCAAACGTTTTTTTTCTTTCATGTGAGTTAGAGCATCCGCCCATAGTGGAATTAGCGAGTTTTTTTATATTAGTTGTAATGATAAAAGGACTTTATGAATAAATAAATATTTTATTTGATTTCTCAGTTGATATTAATTTGATAGCTTTAATTTTCCTATATTATATTGGCGTAAAATTCAAAATATAAAGATGTATTTTAACATTTTCACCCTTGGATTGATTTTCCTTTTGCATTGCAAAAGTTCATAGAAACTCATTTGTCCCTTGTAAAAAACCTTTAGTTCACCATCAATCTCTAGCTCACTATTCTCTTTTTCTTAATTTGTGATGGCTAGCACACTTCTCGCCAACAACAAAACATATTTGGATTCTGAGTTATCCGAACAATCCAAATACCCGATGAGGAGAAAGATTTGGCGTAGAATAAGTTTAGGTTAGACTCGTTGATCGAACATCATGAGGAAAAGAAAAGAAAGTTCCCAAACACCATAAATTAAGGTAAATTCCTTTTAAATTATGAACAATGTAGATAGGGGCTACACCATTTTCTCTGCTGAGAATCGATCAACATCTTCAAACTTTATGGCATCATCGAACTATAGGTCTTGTCAAACTCGCAGTGGGTATCATCACCTTGATATTATATATGAGGAAGATAAAAAATTCTTGGTCTATTGGGTTATTCATCTGCCTCTTCACCCTTAAGGTGTATAAAAGGATTGAGATCAAACTATCTAGCCTGGAGAGTAAAATTAAAGACTAGAAGAAGTACATTTATGTCTCATGCAAGAACAGTTGGGCATATATGACTTAGCCTCAACCATCTTCGCTAGAAAAAATTGTGATGGTGATGACTTCGAATGATGAGAATTATGCTTCAATGAAGAAGGTGGATTTATAAGTGAACTCCTTCATAGAGTTTAGTTTTGCAGTGAGAACTTTTGCTTGTAATTCAACTATCTAATTATTTGTTCGTATGTTTTTTTTTACTTAATGTGATGAGGCAAGTTCCCCATGTTTTAGTGTTTTAGTCATTCATCTTCTCCTTAAGAGTCTGTTTTATGTTGATCCATTATTGGAGATTGAAGTCACCGTGGACTAAGTCATTGCTGGTGAGGTGCGTAACAAGTTGAGCTAATATTGATTCTCTTAGTTCAACTTCAAGGCAAACTTCTCCAAAATGAGTCTTGTTTACATTCTTAGCATGATGGAGCTAAGATAAGAGGGGAAGAGCTCACCACATTAAGTAAGTTGTCATTCCCTTACATGTACTCTATATCAACTATGGAGGTAGTCTTCCAAAAGAAAGACACCAACGAGCTTATAATAATCAAGATGAGGACTTCTTCTTACGTCGTTGAGAAATAGAGGCGGGTCAATGATAAATGTTTAAAAGTATCTTAAGTTAGGTCTATTTATAGTGCATATTTGTTCTATTTCATATGTTTCTATGATATTTATTTATGATTTATGGTAGAAATGCAACATGATAAGTCAACTTGAAGAAAAGCAAAAATAGCATGTGGCACCCTAATGTTACACTTTTAGCATCTCAATACTATAGCAAGAGTTCCACAACACTATGGTGTGCAAAAAAAAGAGAACAATTTTGAGAATTTGGCACCCATGCACCATCATTCAGTGCCCCAATGCAAGTCTTTCAACATCTAAGTGCCATGCTTACAATTTTGTAGTGCCAGAACTTGTAAAAGATTGATAAAAAAACCCAAGAGCTTGGCACCACCATGTTGAAAGCCAACTCCTCTATGGCCATAGCAGTGCTATGATGCTACATTATGTCGTCGCGGTGCTACCTCCCAACCATAGGTGGTTTCCCTTGTAGCCTTGACAACTTCTTCAGCAATTTGAGAGGAAACTCTATAAACAGGGCAATTTGTAAGAGCAAGAGAAGTTTTTTTGCAGGGGTGTGTGAGTGGTATAAGTGTGTGGAGTGAAAGTGTGTGTGAGAAGAGTGATTTGGTGAGAATGTAGTGAATGAAAAGGGAATTAAGAAGCACCTTTTGGAATGAGCAATTTGACAAAACATGAGGATCTTGTGAGCTTCTCATCATTGGTGTTTTCTTTTCTCTCATTTTCTTACAAATAATTATAGAATTATAACCCTTTGTTCTATATTTGTGAGTGTGAGTTGTAACTAAATATTGACTATTTTGAATTTGTATTTTGTTTATGGTTTTAATAAATCCATGTTGATGTGTTGTGTTGTAATAAAAATTAGTTGATGTGTTACACTTTTTCCCTTATTTTACTTACAATGCCACTAATTTTTTTGTTAAAATAATCATGATCTAGAGATTTTGACAAAAAATCTAGTGAAACTATTAGGTTAACACACATTTTTTTTATAGAATAGAATATTGAGCATAGGAAAGCATAATCCTTAGATGAATATGAAATCTTGGGAGTTTCTACAAGATTTAGGAAACTTAACCATAGTATGAAACTCCAACACTCCTTGAGTCTCGATAAAGATTAAGGAGTAGATAGTCCCCAATTATCAACACAAGTTATAACACTTGGGGTATTTTAACTAGATCTAATTTGCTAATTAAAAAAAAAATTCCATTAAAACTAAAAACTAAAAAAAAACTAGTATACATTTCATTTTAAAACTTTCAATTACTAACTTGAACTTACAATCATTGAATAAAACTCAATGCCTATTAGAATAGAACTTGGTATAACATAAGAGTTAATGTTGTTCCTTACAACAAAATTGATATTCTAACTTTAATCTTTGTAGTACTTGATCGATAATTGCACTTTTATTAAATGTGTGTTATTTGCATAATAGAACAGTCTATTAATAGCCAAGAAAGCCTTTAATAAAAGGGGAGAAGAGGAAGTCGAACCCTCAACCTACATAGGTTGATGCCAAATAGAAAGAGAAGAAAGTTAAGGAGTCCATAAAATTCAAGAGGAAAAAGATCACCGATAGACGAGAAGCATGGAAATCATTAAAGCTCCAAATGAAGATGATGAACCTACCCCTTAGAAAACGAAGGCTAGTTGCTAGGCTGACAAGCCTTCGATCAAGAAGATTTTAGTCAAGAAGAAGAAGAGCGGGGACATTCTATGCTAGGAAAAGGATAATTTATTTGCTCAAATTGATATTTTCATTGATTGATACAAGGAGTCAAAGGGGGCACACACTTTAGATTATCATCTTAGACCGGCCATCAGTTCATCTTTGCTAGACAAGATGATCTATATGATGGACCTAAGAACTCAAATGTTTATTGCTTTGTCGGTAAATACAGCAATGTTGCAGTTCTCTTAGTTTATAATGAGGTCCTACATAAGGGTTTACAACAACAAAAACATATGCAAAATTATTGAAGGGCTGAGAAGTTTCAGCCATATCTGACAAATTTATTTTTCACGAAAAAAAAAGAAATTTAAGTACATACCTCATAATTCTTATGTCTTCACACATATAACACAGACTTCATACTTATATTTATACCACTTTTGTGTTATAAACCTAAACATAACATTTTTCATTTCACTTTTAAAATGTAAATATGGTATTTCTGATGTGATGTTAAATTTTAGTGTTGTGAGTGTAAATATGAAGGTTTAAGTGATAGATATATAAGCACATAAGGATTGTATGGCATGTGTGTAAATGCCCCCAAAATAAAATTTTTATGGTACATCTTCCAACAAAATTTAACATTTCACATTTTCATTTTTACAAGAGAAGTACAAATATAGTTGAACACATTATTTCATTGTTGGACATTAGTATCATTTAAAAAGGTTGGTTGTTTTTTAAAACCAAAGGAAAAATTACATAAAGATGATTATCCCATCTTATTATTGGAAACATAACCTCCTTCAGTAAGTTTCAAAGGCAATTCGTCATCTAGTTTATAAGAGCTTAAAAGTGCTAAAAAAACTCTTACGCATTACCAAATAAGAGATAGGTGCATTGTGAGTCACTATGACATTTTCTATTTCTAGTTCAATGGGATATGTTGATTAAAAAATATCTAGAAACTATAAATGCCCAAGCTTTGCTAACTTATCATTTTTGAGAAAGATATTTTGAGCATGAACTTGGCCTACAACAATAAAAACATATGCAAAATTATTGACATTTTTTTGATACTCAAATCATCTTAAAGAACAATGAATCAAATTTAATTATTCATCATCCTAAAATCACTTGAGATCGATGTCAACATCATTAAGGAAAAGGCCATTTATTTTTTATCAATGATAACTTAAAGGGATGCCATCATTTGAATTAATCAAGTATACTTTGAGAGGACTATAATTTATTAGAAGAAGGAAACTATCACAATGATGAAATTATGTTACCAATAATAAATAAGTACATAATAAATTATCATTTAGTTGTGTATTATGCAAATTTGTTGAATGTAATTAGAGCTAAAAGGAAGTTTTACAGATGAAATTTATTGTATACACAACCCTATAATTAAGATCATTCAATTTTTTTTGCTTTTATAAGAATCACAACCGTGGCAATGGATTATTATTATCTCCATAACCTATTCAAAATAAATTATCAAAACTAGAAACCTTAAAGAAGAAAATTTAAGAAATGTATGCTTGCAAGCTAGGGAAATGACCATGTGAACAAATGAGAATCAAAATAATGAAATAAATAACATTTAAGTAAAATTAATATATAATAAGAAACATCCCATAAGAGTAAAAGAGAAAATGATTAAGAAGGGAATTTTTCCTTGCAACATTTTTAAATTCCTTATATTTTTTAGATTGAATAAAAATATGCGTGAGAACATTTTCTTATTGTTGTTTTGATAAGAACTAAATTTTGTCAAAAATAATTTTAGGATTCAAATTTTAAGAAATTACCTTTCAAAGTTTAGAATTTGACTTTAGAATTTCAATGTTTGAACTCATCACTTAATTTTTTTATACACCGAAGAAACTCACCCAAGCGGCTCAGCTATTAGTATTCAGTGAATTCATTTTCCATTACAGAGTAAAGGGCTCATTTAAGAGGCTCAACTTATTGATATTAATATTAAGAAAATATAAAAAAAAAATCAAATTTTGAAATCAACATTAACTTATTTAAGTTGAATTTGACAAACTTTAATTTTAAAGTTAAAAAATTTTTTAGAGTATATTACAAAAAAAAAAAAAATGAAAACTTGAATTCTAAATGCAACACAATCAATTAAGAGAAGGTTGAATGACTTATGTTTGATGTCAAAATCTTGTTGACTAAAGATCAACTTAAAAGGTTATGAGACTACTCTCAATAATGAGAACTATGGCCCCAAGAAAATAAACAAACTATACTCGGCTATATCACCCTAACCCTTAAAATGAATCATATGTTTAATTCAAAGAATAAAAAATTCTTTTGAAATAATTAAATAACAATCTAAATTAAATTTGGTTATTTTAATATTTTCCTAAATATATCAATTGTTTATCTACATATCAATTGGTTAATCAGCAACTTGAATACATTCAATGACATATGCCCTTGTTTATTTCAAAATTTTAGAAAATTATCTTATGATATAGGATTTCACATTAATTATGAAGTCAAACATCGCGTCAAATCTTAAAATTTTAAAGCACAACAAATTAGTATTTTAATTGATGTAGAATCTCGATGAAATGGATGCCAACAATGTTTAAAAAATAAGTGTAAAATAGTATTTTATGCAATTAATATACTAAAGAGATTTGAGCATGCAAGTGAAGAGTTGGGTATACAAAATGGTGGTCATGTAAATCATAGATAGCACCAATCTAAGATTAGTATTTTCAAGTTAAAATCTTTATGATGGGTACTAGTGGCTAAAAACTATTGGAGTTGATGGAAAGGAGTTTTTATACATTATATAGAGCTTATAGAATTTTCATAGAGATTTTTAAGTGGATAATAGTAAAAAAAATAGTATTTGGTCACTCTTGCCATAATTCAAACGATTTTAAGAATATATATATGTTCCAAGTACAATGGGTAGTTTTAAGCCTAGGGAAGATGAATAAGAAGATTCATGCAATTAAATAAGATTACGTTTTTAATGATACAAACCAACCGACCAACCAAAAATGAAAGAGTTGAATAATATCAACAAAATAATGTTCAAAAGGGAAAGTTAGCCACCAAGCTTCTAATACTAAACACTCAAGATGTTTATCAAAACATCATCCATTCTTTTCATTACTTAAATACCAAATATTTATAAAAATTATTATAAAAATTCAAACTTCATAAAAAGGGAGGTAGAGGATTTAGGTTTGGGCTAGCCACGTGTGTGATTATAGAGCAGGATGTTACTCAATATATAACTTCCCCTCCAATGGTGGTAAGCCATGAGAATTTAAATTTTATTATTTGATTACTTTTAAATTAAAAGGAAATTCATTTAATAAAATCAGGTCCATGTACTTACCTACCACACAGTTCTTATGTTCTGACATATTTAACTTATAAAGTTTGACATGCATAACACTCAAATCCATAGTATCACATAAAAATATCACTATCATTAAAGTGAAAATAAATTTTCATGTATAAATTTATATAACCAAAATTTTATAGATGTAAGTACACAAGTTTATATTTTAGACATAAAATTACATAAGATATTGTAATATGCACGCATATATTTTAAGAAGTTCCATAGCATTGCTTCCATTTTTAAAATTTTAAACTTCTAGATTTAAATTTTTTAATTTTATAATTGAAATTGAAATCCTTAAAATTTATAAAAAGTTAAAAAAAATGGTTATCATATTGTCTAGTAGACATACATTAATAAATATAAAATAATAAAACTTAAATTGTAAAATTAATTCCTTGCTTGAGCTCCTGTTTGTGGCAATCTACTTTTGGCTTTAGCTTGCTTCTTTGTTATTAATAGTTCGCCTCCTCTTAAACAAACTATACTTTATAGGGTTGATTTAGTATATAATTTTTGTAGCAAACTTCAACTCCTATCTACTTGTCCTGGAATAGGTGTTAGAATGTCTCTAGGTGTAGAAAATCATCATTTGATATCACCAACATAAAAAAATCTTTTACTTTCTACAAATATCATTTTCTAATAAATATTGTTATTTAAATAATCATATAAGAGTGTTTATCTGCTTAGAAGTTCTTTTCTTAATTAAGCAATATGTCGTTAGCTATTATATAAATAGCTAGAATGAAGAACTTTTTAACTATATAACAATCAATTGTATCAACATATAGTAGAGTTTGAGCCATACTACACTCGATATAAAAGATACTTTCATCAGTTATGCATTTTTTTAGAAGAAAAAGAGATAACAAATAGATATAGAAGAGTTGAGAGTGAGCTTCATGATGGGCAATGTAAAGAACACATTTGTGATTAACATCCAACTCTTTAATAGATAATGCCTCTTTAGTTTGCAATCCACTAATCAAAATTTACCAATAAATAGAAACAAATTTGAATGAGGGGCCTTTAATGAATGAAACCAATTAGATTTAGATAAAATTTTATATCATTTTGTGTGGAATTTATAGTTGGAGAAAGTATCATTCCCTTTACAATCATAAGCATGCTGGTTGTCACTAATGGCGATACCATTAATGAGTTAAATGTAGTTCTTCAAAGAAGCTTGAGTAGTGAGAAGAACCAATTTATTGTTTTCAATGATTTTAACAATTTTAGTGAACATCAGATAGGTTAACCAAGAGAAAACGTATTGTCCATATTTTTTAAATAGAGAAAAGCCATTAGGCATCAAGTCAAATAAAAATAGTACATTACTACTCTTTCATACTTGAAAAGAGAGACTACCCATTAATCTAGTGCATGTTTGACATAAGGCTTTTTAAAAGGGGGATTTTTTATGATTGTTATTATGCTAAAGCGATATATACCTATTATGATACCAATTAGACAATTAAGAATTGTAATTATAATGTCTTCAGAGAATTTCAATCTTACATATGATTATGATTAGAGTTGAAGGCCTCCACAATCTTTAGGTTTAACAGTAGTGTCCCAAACAATAGTGCGCATTTTATATTCAATCACATTATGATATAGGGAATTGTTAATGGGTGTAGATATTATCTTTACTTTACCCTTAGAAATAATTTTTAAATGAAATTAATAAAAAATATTGCTCCAAATAATGGATTTGACAAGTTGAAACCTACTAACAAATGATAAGAGTTTGGCTTCTAATCTCCAAGCTAGTGCTAAATTTTATCTATAATTTTTGAGTAGTCGGTCACATTAGTAATGGTTAATGATAATACTAATATAATCTAAGGGAAGAGATTTATGAAAAAAAACTAATTAATTTGATACTTTGATAGGATAGCTGACAATTAACTACTTCGGAGAAGCATATAAATGATTTTCTTAGATTCACAAAACTATTTGTAACATCATCAAAAGTTGCGAGAGTGTTGAAAAAGCCTCTAATAAATTGTAAATTATTTTTGCCAAAGACTAGAAAAATAACAAAAAAAGAGAGCTAAGTATAAGGTTGCCCGTCCAAATACAAAAGTCTAAAGAAAATATTCATTAATATAGTAAATACATAGGGTGACAGTAGACAATCCTACCTTAAGCCAGAAGAAGAGGAGAAATATCATTTGAGCTCTTGTTGATTATAATAGGGAATGGAACATGAGAGATGCAAGCCTCTATTGAAGTAATAAAATCATTAGGAAAACCAATAAGTTTGAATCATTCAAAAATAAATGAGCAATTAACATTATCAAAATCTTTAATGGGATCAATTTTAGTGCGTAATCTTTTATATGAGGAATAAAGTTAAGCATATGAAGCATTTCATTCGCAAAAATAATATTATTTGCTTGTCCTTATCAGAATTGAAACAACTTGAGTTGGATGATTCAATGATGGAAGTAATGGTTTGAGTCTTTCAACAAGAATTTTGGCAATATTCTTATAAATGTGTTGCACAAGAAAATTAGTCGTTAAGGGGTTCAACATGAGAGGCTTTGGAGACAAGTGTGATAGCTGAGTGCTTAATCTTTTTAGGAAGCTTATCAACATCAAGAAAATGTTTGATATCATGAATATAAGCTTAACTCGTGAAATACCATGTATCTTTAAAAAATTTTGAGGTAAAGCCATCTAGACCAGGTGATTATTCTGAACCAATGCTAAAAAGAAACATATTTGATTTCTTCATCATTAATTTTATAAAAGAGTTGACTGTGTTCAAGAGTAGAAATGTTACAAATAATAGAGATATTTGGATAAGAGGAGGCTGAACCTAGATAATTATGAAGAGAAAAGAATTTAGCGACATATTCTCTCGCAATGCCTTATTGAGTGTGCATAATAAAGTGATTAACCAAAAATTCTCTAATATATTTCATGTTGTTCCTAATCTTTTTTCCATGATATAAGAATTTAATATCATCTTCTCCTTTAGAAAGCCAAATACATTTTAATTATTGTTTGATCCATTTATTTTCATAATTTTTATTCAATAAGCTTATTATGAATAGTAATACTTGAGAGAGAAGATCTTCATAAAGAGGGTGGCTGTCAAAATTGTGGTATTTCTCATTTTAATGTGATTTATGTTGAGTAACAATGTTTTTAATGTAATTTAAAGAGTTCCATTTAATAGCTTGGAGAGCAACTTTGATGTTATTTAACTTATTGTAGAGGACAAACATAAGATCATCCTGAATAAAAAAATCATAAGAATAAATATAATTTTTTGAAATTCAATGCATGTGCTATAGTAGTTCCTATAAGAAAACCTACAAGCATGTTAAAATTGCTGTCCAAATGCAAAAGAATAGGAGGCATGATCATAAGTTAATGGTTCCAACACTTTGTAGTATGAAGAGGGGAAGGAATTCACCTAATGGCCATTGCAAAGAAATCTATGCAACAAACAATTGATGGAGTTATGTAGATGTTGATTAAACCAAATAATTGAATACCAGTGTAGGGAATATGCATTAAACTATAGTTGTAAATACAATAGTTGAAATTTAGCAATTTGGGGGGGGGGGGGGGGGGTCGTGAAACCACCGAACATTTCACTAATATCATGTATGAAAATAAATCCCCCTAACAAAACTTAAGTATAATGCAAATTATTAGCAAGAGAGGTAATATAATTCCATAAATCTTTCTTTATAGTAACATTGCTGTCAGCATACAAAAAAGTGACGTAAAAGTCAATAGGAAAAGAAAAAGTTAAATAACCATGATTGTATTTAGCATGTGATTATAGTACAGAGAAAGAGGTAGTAGAAGAATCTCATTTTAACTAGATGCAACCATTTGGGGCGTTGTAAAAGTCCTTGGTGCTACCTTCAACATAAATCATTTATTAATTGTAAAAAAGGGGTTCAACCATAGTGGAATTAGAGAATTTGATTTCAATCAACCATAAGACCTCGATCATGCTCTTTAACAAAATTTTTATAGTCAATTATATGAGTATCACCATTAAGTCTGCAAATATTTCAAACACCAATATGTAGATAGAACATAAGTCATTATTCAGATTAAGAGCTTCCCTTGGGTTGAGTGAAGGCGCAAGGTATAGAGTCATTAGTACAGAGATGACCTAATATGCTGAAGGGTAAGGTAGAGTAGGAATTAGGCTGAAAATTATAAAAAAAATTGTATTTATTATTGTCATTAGGAGAGGAGGTAGGAGGGGTAGTATGAGTGGGTTGAGATGTAAGACTATGTGCGTCAACTAAGGGCTCCGTGCTGTTAGAGGTGGTTGAGGCAAGAAATTCATATTAGGGGATGTGCATGGTGGGTTTGGAGGGAGGTTGAGAATGACTTGAGAACTGGTGAAAGAATGGAAGCCAACTGTAGAGAGATTTGAGCAAGTTCGACTCTATATTCTACCATGACAAGGGATGAGGGTTTGAGGAGGTTTAAAGGAAGAAGATTTGGGGCATTAGGTAATGTCATGTGTAAATGTATTATGCGTCATAAATGGATTAGATTTCCATTAATATTTCGCATGTTGCAATTATCATTTTCTTTCACAAAAATAATGATAGAATCAGGGAGAATAGTGGTAGTATTTAGTTGTACACTGCCATGAGCAAAATTAAGATGACTTCTTTTTGCAGAAAGATGATTGCAACCAACAAAATGCTTATTTTGTTGGCTAGTTTAAAAATCTCATTTTCAGTCCAACAACAAAGAAACATGTTAGGTAGTTTTACCCTGATCGGAATATCTTTGAAACCTTCTTTAATTGGTTTATAATCTAGAATCCATTACTAAAAAATAAAACACCTCTCACTTATAAACCATAGAACACCTAGTAAAATCATATATAAATCATCAACAAATGTAAACTTAAAGAGGAAAAATCCACTACAAGAGAAATAGGGTCAATAATACCTTGAAGGCTCTAGATTTTTTCGATGGCTTGAAGGAGGTTACCGTAAAAAGAAAATTTGCCGAGCCCATAACCCACTAGGGCAAGATTCCATTGCTTCAAACATAAATCAATTTCCTCATACGAGAATACAATTACGTCTTCGTTACATGGAATAAAGGAAATACTGAAGATGACATTTCTAGTTGAAAGTTTACATTTTCCCAAAATAGAAGATGCCTTGATGAGGAGGGGAGAAAAGAAGGATGAATTCATAAGAAGAAAGCAAGCCGATGCCTCGATAGAGAAAAACAAAGTCTTCAATCAGAGCATTAGCCAGGGTTATAATTAGAGGTTAAAAGAAAAAAAAAGGGAGCCATAATGGGAAGAGAAAACCTTAGTACACCAAAAGTTATTCACCAAGCCAATTAATATAAATCTATTAATTTCTTATAAGTATATTTATTATTATTTTTTCATGCATTGATTTAAAGCAAGAAAGTGTTATGTAGTTAAATATGAAAGTTTAGTTGTGAGAGATATAATTACATAAAAGTTGTGTGCTAAGTATCTAAATTTCCCTTTTTTTTTTAAATTTCAATGTTATGGCTGCGGGTTTCCTGGCAGTTTTTACCAAGAAGCTCTCTCGCTTGAAAAAAAACTTGCTCGCTTCTTCCCTGCCACTTCGCCTGCGCTCTTACGTTTAGTTCTCCCGTCGCACCCTCTCAAGTTCTTACTCGATGTGATATCATTTTCTTCTTCCCTGTGCTATTCCCATGGAAGCGTGGTGGCCCCGCTCTCTGGAGAGACATCTCAAGGCAATTCTCTCCTCGTCCCGCTCTTTCCCATTCTCCTTCGCTGCGCTCACGAAAACCCGCTCCTTGCATACCTTATCCCCTGTTTTAACCCCCTTATACAACCTACAACGTCCCTTCTTTCCCTTATCCCCCCTCCGCCCTACATATCGCCGCCGCCCTCTCATCCTCCGTCTCTTCCTCTTCCGCCCATATGCCTTCGACCACGTAAGTGCCTTCTCGTCTGTTTCTCTTGGTCAGGAATTTGACTGGAAGAACCACCACCACCGTCAGCAGCAGCAATCGGCCTCAGAGGACGAAATCTATGACGATCACCTTCTCGAGGTTCTCAGCAGGCGAAGCAGGGCCGGTTTATCCCCGTAAAGGCCTACTTCCTCTGCACCAGGTTTCTTAACTATCACTGCTATTTTTATCTGTTATTAAATGGCCACCTTGAATATTGATTCTATGTGTGGCGTTGTGGCAAGCAGCATCGATTTGAGGAGCTTGCAGTCACAGAACGCTTTTAACGTGATTCCTCCGAGTTCTCGTGCCACCAATTATGTGGTGCTTCGGTACTATGATTTCAAGGGAGACCAGGTAAGGATTTCCGCTGCATTTGATGTTAAATGCTCTCTGCTTAAAATTGTTGCAGCCCAATATGTTTTTGGATGCCTTCCTCATTGATACATGGAAAGTTTTTATGGAGTACATAGGATGCTTGACAATTGGTGCTTTTAACATGCTTTTGTGTTTTGAATTTTTTTCTTGTTGTTTGATCCAATGTTATTTAGATAATCGTGTTATTCAAACACCAGTATTATCTATCAAATCCAGTGTGTTTGGTCCAAAACTGGTTTGGAGCGATCAATATAATCGATTTATTTTGTGTTGAAAAGAGATGCTACCAGATAATTTGAGGAGAGAGTGGGTGGGTGGCTTGGATATTTACTAAAATTGGAGTTGTATAGCTCAAATTTTACTGCCTATGTTCCTCTATCTCAGATCAAATTTAGTTCTAGTTCACCCTTAAAGTCTTGTATTTTCTTCTATGTTTTTTTCCTGAAAAAGTGTCTCTTTTGCTGAGAAGAGCCCACTTCAGTTCTTGTTTGTGCATGCATCTTAGTTGGGTTATTGTTGATAGACATAATCTGCAACTTTAGGAAGCCCATCATTTAGCGTGCCCATTTGCATGCTATGGAAGCCAGTTAACTATGTATTGAAAAGCCATTTTCCCATGCCAACCTATGTCTTATTTAACTTAGCTTATTTGATTTTGCTATGATGCGCATTTCAAGTTATTGCGAATAGGTCAATTAGGCCATGCTTAGTCGCCTCCTTGGAGCTTATGGGTGCAATGCCCCAAGTTCGTCTAAATGGACCACTTTGGATTTCTTCTTGGCTAGTTGATGACCTAAGAGAGCTTGCATAAGGACTTTATGACACAAATAACCTCTTGGGCCTCCTTTTCAATTATTTGGTACTCCTTTCGAACATCTCTTGCTTTGACCAAGTTTATCTTATCTAATCACACTAAGAATAGCTGTGTCATACCCGACTTGATTTTTTTAACTTGATGATGTGGGCCTATTGTTAATTCTGATTAGTGTTTGAAGGCGAGTAGTCAAAGCCCCTTATTTACTTTTAATTACTTGGATGGAAACCAAAGATTTGGAATTTTGATGCAAACTAAGGCATGTGAAAATAAGAGGGCTCCAAGAACCAAAGAGAACAAAAAAAGATAAGAATTGAGAGAAGAATAGCTAAATTGTTTTGCGAATGATTCAATATTAATGGGATGATTGTCTTCATACAATCATCCCCTTAATATAATAGAGATTTTGATGAATAAAAAAAATTAAATAAGAAAAATACTTAAAATAAAAATAAAAAGAAATTTTGATAGATATTTCATAAAAGATAAGCCTTTAATGAAATAATCTTCTTAATAAAGTTATGATATATTTTATCTTTATTATATGATTAATCCTAATGAGAAAGGTGTTGATACATTCAATTTTGATTGGTCTAAATAAGGCTAGTGATGACATAATTATGCGTTGCTTGATTGTATCCTACGTCAACTCCTCCGAGATATGAAGAACTCTTCCTCAAAGAGTTGGGGTGTGACTTGTTTTCATAGAGAACTTAGTTGTGAGATAGGCTCCCGTCTCTATATAAGTAGCTCGGAAGTAGACATGCACGATAATCTATTTGTCATAAAGATAAACATAGCTTTTAGTGATTGATCTTCTATAGAGGTTCTTAAGTTTTAGAAGCTAGATTTTGACATACATCATGCATGAATTCAAAAATATAGACAACAATTTAATTTCAATATGGTTGCGGTAATGGTGGAAATATGCATATTGCAGTCAATTTGTATTATTTAATAAGTAAGCTTTAATATAGGGAACTAAACAGTATCATGTGTAACAATCTCAATAGCTCGTGAAAATTCTGGACTCCTCCTTATAGTATAATGTAGTTTATGAACACCTAGGTTAGTATCTATTGGTGGAAGGCATGGATATATAAAATCAACCTTTGATGGAGGGGGCCAAAATATATATAGTTGAGGAGAAACACATCTCCACTATAAATGTTAGGGAACAATTACAACGATAGAAGACTTCCGTAGACTTAGGGGCAACATCATTCTTCTTCATAGTATATGATACAAGAATCTCTTTATTACAAGGCATTGATCCCAATCATTCGATAAACTACATGATGTTATTCTTCTTCTTTTTCATCATTAACATTTATTTTAGTATACTTATCTCTAGAATTAACATCATTTATCTGCTGGTTCAATTCAATTTTGTCAAGGCTTTGCTTAATCCTTTGATTCTAATTCTTGTTATACCTTTTTTTTGATAATATTTATCATTTTAAATTTCAACCATTACATTACTTTGTACAACTATTTGTTGGTTCTATTCATTGACATATTTAGAGTGATTTGAATAAGATGTAGAATGACTTAAAGGTCGTTGATATTATTGTTGATATAATGGAGATCAATGATCCTCATACTGTGTTCTAATGAAGATTTTGCTAATCGATTATAATAGTAGTGAGAAGGAGGTCGACTATCATAGTGGCTAGCATTTCATCATTTACTATGTGATGACCAAGGAGATCAATTAACATAATAATTAGATCTATGGGATTAATCATATTTTGTTTCATGATAAGAGTCATAATGACTATATGAATAAGGTTCTTTTTATGTTAGTTTTAAATCGAAAAAATTCTTTATGATAACCATTATTAGAATTATTGTAGCTTGAACTGATAAGATAAAAAAAATCAGATCATAGGGTAGGGTAAAAATTTTTGAAGTCAACGATTGATTGTTGAAGTTTGGTCATGATAGAGAACCCATGTTGGCAAGGAGAAGGAGTGGGAGTAGAAATGTTGAGGGTTACGAAAGATTAGCTGCATCAAAAGTAGGGCATTGTAGCGGCTATGAGTATGAAAGCACAAGCATCATTCAATAGTGGAGTGAGTTTATCGTCATAGTGCAACAATACATGGTGACAACTAGGGGGAGTTTGTGGCGGGCAATTTGGGGCAAAGGGGAGCAAGTCCAGACAAGAAGGGGTGCAAGGTTTGCGAGATTGCGTGATAGATACAAAGTTGCATGAGGTGATAAGTTTGGCATTAGTGGGTGTAGTTGGATATTTAATGCGGTTTGGCATTATGTTGGGGGGTGTAGGCTTGAGATGCAAGGGGTTATGATTTTTGTGGCGAGGAAAATACATAGTAAATGTGTGGCAGGGAGGAATCAGTCTAGGAGGACTATGGATGAGGGACGTTCTTACAAGGCCCCTCTGAAGAGTGAGACTTGTTTGATGTTCAGTTGTCATAGTAGTCATGGACTAGAGGATGGCATTGGGTCATGGAGGAAAGAAAGGTAATTTTGTCAATATGGAGGCAATAGAATTGAGTTGGTGACTGGCAAATTACGATTAAAAGAAATGCATATGAGTAGTTGAGGTTCGGTCATAGAGTAAGGCATGGGTGAAGGTTTCATCCAGGATGAGATCACATGGGCAAATCATATAATACAGGCGGACTTGCGTTGTGTGGCATATGATCATTGATGATGGGTAATTGCAATTTGGAAGGAACATGGACTAAGCTTGGTGCTTGTGATGGAGTACTTGGTTTTGAAAAATAATGTAGAATCATTTGTGAGCATGTGCATGTGAAAAGATAGAGAATTCTAAATACCGGGAGGGAGAGATTCAATACTGATGAGTTGATTTCCTTCATACAAACAACCTCTTTTTTACAAGGAGGATTTTGACATCCAAGGATTCAAAAGAAATTTTAATGGATCATTCATAAAGCATAAGTTTACTCAAATAAAACAACACTAGATTGTACTTTTCTTGTATAGATATTCTTATTATGGTAGATGCTGACCTACCCGATTTTGGCTGGTCTAGATAAAGCTGGTGATGACATGTCAATTATGTTTTACATCACTCTTAATCTTATTTTTTGTAGTATTGGGCCGAAGTAGTAGACCATGAACATTCAATTGGCTGCACTTGCATTCCAATGTCGGGTGTGTACTTAGTAGTTGTATTGGTTTCGGTGCACTCGATGGTAGTATTGGTTATGGAGTATTCAACGTTATGAGGCCCCTATCTAGTGGGCTTGGTTCAGCCTGAATTTGAATGCAGGATTGTTTTTTGGGCTTGTGGGCTTGGTTCAGCCTGAATTTGAATGCAGGATTTTTTTTGGGCTTCTCCTTACACTACCATGTGGGCGGTTCTGTTCTGCTCTCAATAAAGAGCCATTTTTTGTTGCTCGCTGGTTCAGTTTTTTCTTTTTTATCAATGCAATCATAATGATCTTTCTTTTTTTGGTCATCCGTTTTAGCTGTTAGGTAGTGTTTAGGTTATAATTTATTAGATATTGACGATGGTATATGATAGAAATTTTGTTATTCCACTTGCTTCTTTACAAGCTTGTAGATTTTAACTTGTAAGTTTTTTAGGTGATGTTATGGTTCAAGGTTCGCTAAGTTTCTTAATGCTTAATATAGAGCTTAATTTTGAATTGCCATGTTTCAGGGTGTTGAGTTTGGTTCATTAAATGAGAGTAAATGTCACTACATGATTGTATTCCAATATGGCTCTGTTGTTCTGTTCAATGTTTCTGAGCATGAGGCTGATGGATACTTGAAGGTTGTTGAGAAACACGCATCAGGTTTACTGCCTGAGATGAGAAAAGATGGTATGTTTCTTTATGTGTGTCTACTTTCTACTAGTTATACCTTTCTAAACCAATCACAGTACTTTCTTCTGTTAGCACTCCAGTGTTTTTATGTTCTAAATTTAAGAAACAACTGGAGGGTGTAATTCTTCAAATACTAATAGCTCACTTTCTCTCTCTTGGACAAAAAAAAAAAAGAAAAGAAAAAAAGAAACTGATACATTGTTGTGATCAAACATGAAGTGATATATTTGAACTAAGTTTAGGCATGCCATTGATCATCACTATTCATAAAAATAGAGGTCTGTTGATAAATGTTATGAAGGATGCAAAAATCTAATGAATTAAAAATAACTTTATGTTTACATCCTTGCGCTATCCTCTCCATATAGTTGAGATGAACAAACTACTAGTATATATATATATTTTTATTTTGTGGTTTGAGGGTTAAAGGGAAGGGGATTAAAATGGGGGGATGGGGGTAAATTGTGAAAGAATTAGGTACAAAGGAAGAATTTTGAGGTAGTAAAGGACTTTTTTTGGTTGTTGAATATTTGTTAAATAGATGTAGGGAGAAGGGCAACGATTCTACTCTGGGATAAGGCAATAGAAGTTAGAGAAATTATTGAGCTATGTTTTTTTAGAGAGAAGAGTTTGTATTTATCAAAATCCCAGGATGTGGGTGTTGAGATGATGGAAGTTGACTTTTTGAACTATGATTTTACTTCATTTGTATTTTGTAGATTTCTTATTTATTTTATATTTGTTTATATGACGTAATCATGCTTGTAAAGATCTCTGTGGAGAATAGGTTCTGTTCTCTTCCCTAGTTCAATTCTCAAGTTGTCTTATAGTTGTTATAACCACTAGTTCTTTGTTAATTCAATCCTCTCGTCCTGATTTGCCCTGATTTGGGCTTTTAGTTTTAGTTTAGATTCTATTGGGCTCTGTTTGGAAGCATGATCCCATATTATATTGGGTCTTCTGCTTTTTTGACTAAAGGCTCACGAATTGGTAGTTTCACAGGATTTCCTGATTTCTACCTTTGTTAGCATTCCTACGAGTATGTTTTGTTGATTATCTGTCTTAGTATGTTGTTTCACTTATATCTTCAGCGGTGAGATTTTTGGTTGGGTTGTGATTGTTGGCCTTATTTTGTGATTATGTTAAAGGAGAACCTGAAGCACATAAATCAGTTCCATCAAAATCCATTATTTTGAGTTTCTTCTTCTTTTTTTTTGTGTGGGGGCTTGAATGTTGGTGGAATGTGAATACTTTTAGTGTGGTGCATGTTTAGAATGCCCAATTCTTAGTAAGTCATCTTCTTGTACCGTTTTGAGGTATGGATTACTTTTTCTGTGAATTATTCCATGTTCTTTTTTATTTTGTGATTTTGTTATGGCTAACCTACATAATTGAATTTTATGAAAACTTGTACAATATTATTATCGGTGTGTTTTACAATTGACATATGATTTTAATTGAGTCTGAACTAATATGTTAAATTTATTTTTAGTTTACCCTTAGATTATTGCTTGTATGCATTTTATGTATTTAATAGGTTTTGATCAAAGGATGTGAACTATTGTTTGTGAGTGTTGATTCCGTATGCTTGATTTAAGTGTATTAAATCATATGCTGCATAAGGAAATCCTAGGCCCTAAGGTGTCTTATGTTAGATTTGATTTCAAGGCTTAAGGTTGTCATATCAACTAAAAAACATAATACTAGAATCAATTGTAAACATAATACCATTATGCAATTTATATGAAATTGAGTAGGTTATAATTCTTGAGAATTACAGTATGATTATTATAAGATTCATAACCATGTTCTTACAATGATGCGAGGTATATTTTTTAGGTTATTTTTATTTAGAATCAATAAGTTGAAAGTTTTTTTTAACTTTATAATTTTATTAATTCTCAAAAAGTTGAAAAAAATAAATGAAACATGCTCATTCACTTTGACTATGACTTATTACTAAATTCATATGATTTAATGTAAAAGATAAACTTAATGGATAATATTTGTCATTCAGTGAATATATGAGCTTATTACATGATCAATTTGAGAATTGTAAGCAAGACAATATGCTGTATTTGAATATCTTTTTTAAGGTTTAAAAATTTTGTATTCAAATTTTAAATTTCCTTATAAAATCTTGTTATTATTTATTTCATTAATGATCTTAAACGGGAAATTAAGGACAAATTAAGAAATAATTTTCCAATAATACTACATGATGCCTTATACACAAACATTATTTTATGAAGACTACATCACCTAAACTCTATACATCTCATTTAAAGTTTATTAAACACATCATCATTGAATATAATTCTATTGAAGATACTAAAATTCATTAAAATTCTTTTGATGATGAGCTGGATGCCTCAAAGCTCTTGTTTGATTGTACATTTAATTTGTTTAAATTTCAGTTTACATCTACGTTATTGCACGAATTAATAATTGATCTAGAGATAGTATTTGAGTTTTAAACTAAAATTGAGTATGATGTCTTATTTGAACCTAAACTTTTGATAGAAATTAAATTTATTTCTAACTGTAAATATGAACAAATCATGTATTATGAAGTATTCTATATAGGTTATTTTTCTTTAAATAAATGACTCATTCAAATAAACACATCACAATTGCGTGGTTTAATTTTTTAAGTTTCTTAAACACCTCCATGTCATAAAATTAGTTACAGCAATAATATTTGTCTTTTGCATTTTATTATTTACATTATATCATTGTATCATTCATTAGTCATTTGTATGATATTGAAGCAGAATCATCATAATCAAATGAATCACAGTTATTGGTTTTTAGGCATGTGTCCATAGTTTTTATGCATGTTTTAAGTATGTTTCTTGTGTTAAATGTATTATTCTAAGTTATTTTAATGGCCTTAAACCCTGATTTCATATAAAGGTGCTTTAGGCTGCATGAAAGGCCCAATTGAATGGATATTGAACATTAAGGTTTTTCTTCTCTCTCTCGTACTCATCTGTATCTCTTCCTCTTTTTCCGATAGATTCTAGCTAACTCTTTTATATACTTGATAGGATTCGAGAAATATTTTCCCACAGAATTAGGGTAAACACATATTTTATTACAGTAATATCAAACATCCAAGATGAATACAACAATAAACACCTGCAATTTAAGAGGTAGAAAATCTCTCCCAAACCTTAATGTTAAGATACAATACCTCATATCATGTATAACTTTAACCTTAAACTACTTAACCTTAAACTATTAAGCTTTATTTATACCTAACAATCATAAATAATAAGACTGAATTGTCCTTAGGCTAATAAGAGACACAATTGCTCTTAGGTTGGGCACTAGTATGATAATACTCCCTCCCAAAAATACACCCTATTCTCAAGGTGGGAAAACCAGCTGATGTATTAAGTTGTGTGGCTACCGTTCTTAAACTGGTTAGAGTTTGATTCTCGTTGTCAATACGAACACACTCGTCATGGGCTTCTTTAACAACTCAAAAGTCCGGGTCGTCACTTTCATCCACTGAAAGTAATCATTTTTCACTTTCTTCGTCTACGACCACACAATCGAATTATGACCCTTCACGAACTTTGGGTAGAATCATGTAAGTCCCATAAACCTTCTCAATCTCTTCTAATTCTTAGGTAGTGGCCCCTCCAGCCTATCCACCACCTTCGATGAATCCACTGACACCAGGGCCTTACACAAATTAGTCACCACGAAGCACTATCATCTTATCTCCCTCTTGAAACTCCATGATTAAAAATTTCCATTTCATCTTAGTCTCCTCTATGGATCGTAACTATTTCATACCCAATATATCACGTCAGTGCTCCTTAAATCCAAAGGACGAAAATCTTCCATCATCTGCATGTCTGGTTTTGTTAAAATCACTTCTTACAAACTCCTCTTATCTTCTCCACCTATCATGTCTCTTTCATGACTCCAAAATTTCTTGTGTCCACCTTCTCAAGCTCCAATTTATTCGCTATTTGAGTAGATATAAAGTTGTGGGTGGTCTCATCATCTATAAACACAACTACGTGTTGCTATCCGATCTACCTCTGAAGTTTCATAGTGTGGTTTGATGTAAATCTCACCACAGAGTTCAATAAGACATTCGCTATTTGAAGATGATTTAGGGTATGTTTGGGATAACTGTTGAATATTTATAATCTGCTGATAAACAAATTATTTTGATAATCTGATAACCTGCAGATCATCAAAATAAACTGGCTTGTTGTTTGGGGAGCTTATAAAGAATAGTTTATTGACAGCTGTTGCTGGATAAATGACCATCCTATCAAGCTGTTTGTAACAAAACTGTATAATCAAGTAAATTAATAAGAAAAATTGCATATGAATTGAGTGGTATGTATGTAATTGCCCAATTATATTATAATTGAACCTCTGAATTTGATTGATCAAACAAAATTTGATATGGAGGAAAGAGGATGTTTTTATCCAGTAATTTAGAACCCCCAATGCCACAACACGCCATGCTGTATAATGCATAGTCCAAGAACCCCTCTCAATTTGATTGATTAAACAAAATTTGATATGGAGGAAAGAGGATATTTTTATCCAGTAATTTAGAACCCGCAATGGCACAGCACACCATGCTCTGTATAATGCATGTTCCAGGAAGCAATCTATCAAGCCGTGAATCACAGCTTCCTCTTTTTTTGGTTTTATAGAACATATATGTAGCCACTTATGCAATGTAATGAATACCAACTCAAGCTCATAAATATCCAAAAATTTGAGGCAATCAAATCCGGTAGCATTTTCTCTCTATTTGTAAAGTTCAAAACCTTTCACTTTCGATTTGTCTCTCTTCTCCCTTCCCATATATGGTGTGAATTTACGGGTAATCAACACTCCGTTTATGTACATATCAGAGAAATGTAACTGAAAATGTGAGGGTCGAAAATCTACCTAATTTGAGGCGAGAAGGAACATAAGGAAGATCGGGGAGGGCGAGAGTGGGGATTTTCGTTACAAAAACGTACCTTGGTGTTGATCTCCGTGAGGGTGAAGGAGCAGAAGGAAGAAGGAAGATCGAGAGGTCGAGAGCGAGGGAGAGCAGAGGAGGGCACAGCCGGAAATCTTTACCCTAACGCGATAAACAGATGCAAGACGCTGGCTTATTCCCGCTTCACCCCCTATTAACAAATTCGGGATCAACATTTCGGAGCGGCACCCAGACGCGACCCCAATGTGTTTTTCAAACACTGCGGTGGCAATTTCAAAACGCCGCCGCAGCCCAATAAGCTGCCCCAAACGGGGTCTTAATATTAAAATTTTCCTCTCTCTCTCTCTTTTTCTCTCTGTCTTCTCTCTCTCTTGTGTCTATCTCTTCTCTTCCTCTCTCGTTTGATAGATTCCTATGCTAAACTCTTTGCGGTGCCACAGTTCGCTTTAGATTTGGATGAAGAGATTAAAAAAAAATAGAATGTTTGTTGCTACCTTTATAAGTCTATTGATTTGAATTATACATACATGAAATTCAACTATCTGATAAAACAATGGTTCGTTTAAATCCTTTGAGGTTTCTTATGGTAACCTTCAAGAAATTTATCGCTAAAGGAGGGATTGTATTAAATCATGCAACATGTGGGGATGAATGCATTTGGAAATTCTGACAATTTTTTATATTAGGTAACCCTTTAATATATTTGACTTGACTTTATTTTATGCACTTATCAGCAACGCTTTGAATTCCACTGGTTTTCTACCTTCTCTTCTGTAGTTTACATTCAACACGTCATAAGATAGTTGTATGCATGTTGTTCTAGGCACAATATTAGAGAATGAACTTTTGTCTAATATTAATGGTGGATATAAAAAGTATCTTGAATGCTAGAATTACAAACCTGCATGTGATGATGATAAATCACTCTACTAGTGACATAATAGTTAAACCCATATTTACTAAATTTATATCAAATGCTCAATTTGTTTGAACTTATTTTTTCTAGCTGGTCATATTTGATAAAAAACTCGAAGTTTATACCAAGAAGAAATGTAAAATATGAGCATTGGGACAAGCAAATTGTCATTCTCAGCTTTATTTGTATTTCATAATTTTCTTATTATATTAGTTTATTGTAGTGTGATCATGCTTAAGATAATCCCTATAAAGAACAACTTCCATGGTTTGGTTCTTGGGTTTGTCATGTGAATTGGGCCTTTTATAGGAAGTATAGGTATCTAAGTTAATAGGTTTTTGTTACGAGGTCGCCTGGCCCAAGAACAATTTAGTCTTTTATTATTATTATTGTTGGGTATAAATAAGCTTGTTTTGTCTAGGGTTAGGTTTATGCATGATCGAGTTGTGAGTCTTAGTTTTAGGGTTTAAGAGAGATTTCATACCTCTTGAATTATAGGAATTGGGAGAGATCGCCTACCTCTCAAATCCTAGGTGTTTATCTTTTGTATTTGTATGAGTTTTTTGAATTATTACAATATAATTCGTGTTTGCCGTAGTTTTTGTGGAAAAGTGTTTCGACTTTGATGTCGGTTTGTATCAAATTGGTATCCGAGCCATTGATTTCTAGAAACCATGGGCAGAGGGGGTGTTCAGGTCATTATCAACCACGGATTGCAGTATAAAAATTACTTGCAGTCGTACTTATGAGCCACAAAGGGATAGCGGCTTGCTGAGACCCAACATGTTGTTTCTACACCGTCTGCCTCCATACAACTGCGATCAGCGTGACCTAGGAAGTGGCGTACAGAGATTCAAAGCCCCCTATTCTTCTCACCCAATACAGTTGTGATCAGAGCTATCTGGGAAGGCAGCGCAGCGTACAGTGACCCGAATCTCCATCTTTCGTGTCCTCTGGCACCGTCTTCACGTACAGTCGTGTTTCTAGTAGCTAGTCCGCATCCGATCATTTTCTGCACTACCAACTCTGAAGTTCAGAAATTTTCAATCATTTGCCTCGTCTGATAGATTACAGGTACTTTCATTATTTGGGGAAAATGACAGCTAAGAAAGTAGATGATTCAAAGAAAAAAGTAGAGGAAGGGATCAACCAAGTCAGATCAGGGATGGACCTCCATAGAGGATAGGTTTTCTTCCATGAAAAATTGAATGGAGGATCGAGAGAAATTTGAGAGATGATAAAGAAGCTTATTGAGATGCAATCCAAGACCCCGTCGACGATTCAATTTGCAAATCCTAACCAAAGATTGATTGGAGAATCCATGGCAAGATCGAAGGGAAAAAAGATCGAAAATGAGGAACATGAGGAGGAAAATATCCACCATCACGAACCACCTCTCAAGGCTCCGATTAGGGATGTATTTGAGATTTCTGATGGAGGCGGTTGGGCCGAAACATGGAGAAGGGATTATGCCAGATGTATGAAGGAGCACGTAGAATAAAGGAGAGATGTAAGGAGGGGATATGACTACAGTCGAAGGAAGGACTTTTACCCTTGATACACAGTAGGAAATAACTGTGGAAGTGGAAGTTGGGGCGGAGATGTTAGAGTTAGGAAGTTGAAGATGCCGGTCTTCGAGGGAGAAGACATACATAGGTGGATGTATCAGGCCGAGCGATACTTCGCCTTGAATGGGTTATATGAGGAGAAACTCATGGCGACACAATTGTGTTTGGTGGATAAAACCTTAGTCTGGTTTTAGTACAGGGAGGCTAGATGATCGATTCGTTCGTGAGATGAATTTAATGATTGTCTGTTGGAACCTTTACGAGTCATTCTGGAAGAAGACCTACACGAGTAATTTTATGTCTTGGCTCAGTAGGGGACAATCATGGAATATAGGGAGAGATTTGAACTATTGTCGAGACGACTGTGGGGGATTTCTAAACAGGATTAGAGAGGAAGTTCTTGAAATGCTCAAAGCCCGACATATGAGCAACAATCAAACTACTAAGACCTCGGGGATTGAGGAAGATGGTGGAGTTAGCCGAGATGGTGGAAGATGAGAACTAGATGAAGAAAGCCAATAGGAGCAACACAGATGGAGCATCGTATGGAACTGCTGCTACCATGACGATGCCAAACGTTTAGACAGTGGAAGTCCAGAGGGAGGTTGCACGAGACACGAATAATGGATCACAACCTGGAGCAACACTCAAGCGCCTTACAGAGACAAAGATTCGAGAGAAGCGAGCTTAGAGGTTATGTTTTCGGTGTGATAAAAAGTGTTGAAGATTACAAGTTCTCATAGTGCAGAACAAGGAAATAGAGAATGAAGAAATAGAGACAACTGTTGGAGAGGAGGAACATTCATTTTTTCCCACTATGAGGACAGTTTGCCTTTTTGGGGGGGAGTATTGTTATGAGGGTGCTTAGCTGAAGGCAAATTTATTTTTTGTATGTCTAAGGGCAATTTAGTCTTTTATTATTATTATTGTTGGGTCTAAATAGAGTTGTTATGTTTAGGATTAGGTTTATGCATGAGATCGAGTTGTGAGTCTTAGGTTTAGGGTTTAGGAGAGATTTCCTACCTCTCGAATTGTATGAATTGGGAGAGATCGTCTATCTCTCGAATTGTAGGTGCTTATCTGTTGTATTTGTGTTAGTTGTTTGGACTATTACAATAAAATTCGTGTTTGCCTAATTTCTGTGGAAAGGAGTTTTGACTTTTACGTCAGATTGTATTAGTTTTCAACTTATTTTCCCTTATATAATGTTATATCCCATCATCATTTGTGATTTGTGATTTGGGGCTTGCAGCTATGTTGTTCCATAGGATCCCATGATTGCTGCCTTTGTGAGCATCATTACAAGCAATCTTTGTGGCTCAATGGAGCCTTATCATGTGTTGTTCATTATGTATCTTTAATGATGTGATTTTTGCTGGACCAGGACTTTTGACCTTTTTTCTGTTATTGTGCGATTATAAATAACGGGAAACATGATGGCTGTAAATTCTGTCTAGTAATAGTTACTTTGAGGATGTTGTTTCCCTCCAGTGCTCAAGTGCTGGTTGGATATAAATTTTTCTACTATAGTGCAAATGATGACTATCAAATTGTATAGTAAGTCATTTCCTTGTATTGGTATGAGATTTAAATTTCTATTTTTAGTGATGTTTACTTGTTATTCTATTTTGCTATTGTTCTTCATATGCATTTGGATTTGATTAAATCTTATATTTTCTATTATGTCTAATTGCAGTGTGATTTCTGATTGTAGCGTAATTCTGTCAGCACCGTGATTTCCAGGGGACTTGTGGTTTCTTTAATCCTTAACTTTTATTCTAATTATTTATTAGGCGACAATTAAATTATCGTGTGAATTTTATGTTTTCTCTTTTCATTGAAAGCAAAAATTATTTAAAATAATGCCACGTAAACTGTAAATTTTGATTCCATATATGTGATTATACAGATTCTGGATCCTAAGATGTCCTTGATTAAATAGGTTACAACGCACTGTTCAAACTCTATTTACAAAGATTTAGCCATGATAGAATCAACAACTATCATTTTTTTTTTTAAGGAATTTAGAGCCAAGAAGATATTAAAAACATACGCTAACAACTAAAGATGATGTACAGACTGCTGCTGCTTCTAACGGTGATGTTCAGGTGTTATTCTGAGCTAGTTGTGGAGCTTGTAATGGGGTGCTGATAATTGGAAGAAATTGTAGCTTGGTGCGGAAAATGAAATTAAATCCTAGCTTGGAGCAACAATGATAATGGTAAACATATTCTAACCTTTAATAGTAAAAATTAGTAAAATAATGATCTGCTTATAACTGAATTGCTGCATATTTTTTGAGAGTCAGCTCTAATGTCTTATTATACGAGATGACAGAGATGCATCCTGATGCTGTCATGATATTGTTGAAGAAGGGAAGGGTTGTGATCTCGGACACCAGAGGGAAAGCAAGATTGGCTGAAGTGAGGAAGGTCATGACATAAATTCTAGTCAATCTTCTTAATGAGGGAGATGTAATCTAGCAGATCAGGGGGTTCCAACTTGGCCCTTTCAAGACTTATTAATGATATAAATTACTTTAAAAACTTGAGAAATGAACTAAATTTTACTGGAGTGATCAAGGAAATTGTTTAATTAATTTAGGTAATTAAGAAAAATCTAACGTTATATTAATTAAGGAAATTTTTATTAATTAATCATATTTATCATTAAAAATAAATGCCAACTGCCATTGATATTCTGCAGCTTCTAGTTAAACTAACAACAGTCTTTAGTGCTTTACCATAGTTAGTTGCGTTTGTTATTTGCCTTTTCTTAATGCTTTTGCAGTTAAACCTCTTGGCATAAGTTTGTCTCACTTCTTGTCTTTGCTATGATTTCATCTTAAGCTCTCTCACTAACCCGTATTGCCTTTAATTTGTTCTGTAAAAACATTTAGCGCACAACACCCAATTCCTATCTATTTACATATCTAACATCAACTTTTTCTTTTTACAATTTTACCTCCCAAATCTTTCATTTCGCGTCAAAAATACCACCAATTTAACTTTTAAAAAATGAAATAGACTTTTTATGCATATGTAAGGTATGTATGTAAAAATTGATGGTTGGCTGTTGAATATGTAAATGCATAGGAATTAAGAGGTACGTATATAAGCCATCCAAACATTAACTGCAGATTCATGCATGAACCGCTGTCATGGTTATGTATAATAATATTTTTCCATATCCTGATCTTAGAATTTATGATGAACTCGTCAAATCCATGTTCACCATTTGTTACTTTTATTAACTTCTAGGCTGCTGTTTTTTTTTTAATGCATAAAATTATATAAAAACTGCGTCTTGTTGTTGTGGGTGTGAATCGAGTGTCAAAATTTGAATAGTAGGATATTGGTAACTTTGGTTTTTCATTATTTTTATATTTCTGAGAAAGCAAAAGGGTGGGTCTGAGCTTATGTAAGTCACTATTTGCTATGCATCAAGGAAAATAAATGTTGATAAAGACAAGCTGAACTTATTAAAGATATAGGGTGAGTTTGGGGCGGCAGTGCGGTGGCGATGGCGGTGTGGTGTCGCACCGTAGTTTTTTCTATTTGATAAACTGTGTTTTGCCTGGGTTCCACAATCGAGTTATATTAAGGATTGACATAAATTCATATGTTTTTTAATCTGTAGTGGAAATGCTTATAAATGATAATCAAAGTGAGATAATTTGACAATTCAATTTGGTGAGAATTCTGTTGAAATAAAAGAAAAGTTGGAATAAGTCGAGAAGGCTTAGCATAAAATGAGAGGATTAGTAGAATATTTTGGTAGATTTAGTGGTTTTATATGGTTATCAATCAATATTAATATATATGACAAAGGTTCCTAGTTATGATAAATTTAAATTTCGTGAGAAGATTATGAGGATAGATGAGGATATGAGCCTTGGAGTTTATGCTAGTTAGTTAAAATGGAAGTGTCTTAAGTGCATTATCTGCTGATAGAATATCCTGGTGACTTGATGATTAATTTTTGAAATTTTAATTAAACATGCTGTGCTGTATTGACATTATTGTTGTGTGGTCAAGTCAATGATTGTTAAGTTGATTGTATAAGAAATACAAAATGTTATGATGAATGTATGAAAAAACTAGAATTGGTATATTCAGAAAAGATTTTATGAGGTGGATTATGAGAATAGCATCTGTTGAAAATAAAATGGTGGGTAACTAACTTTTATTTGATTTGAACTTTGATAATGGAAGAAAGAAACATCTTGTCGAGGAATAAAAAAAGAGAAAAGGTAAACTAAAAATAACGTGGATTTAACTTGTGCATTAAGATTTAAATCCTTATGCAACGGTAACTATAATTGAATAATGAATGGGATTTATAAAGTTGGTCCCAAATAATTGGAATATTGGTGATTGTTCTTATGAAATAATCACACAATTATGGAAATTTAAGAAAATAGTCCATCGGATTGTAGATAACAAAGAATAGAAAATTAAATGTAATTCTAATGAAATTTAAATTTACAAATCAGTCAAATTACAAGAAGACTAAGTGATACATTGGTATGATAATGTTAAGTGCCTTGGATCTATCATTTAAAAGAATACTGATGGGAAATTCTGCCAAATTAGAGCAAATTAATTTATTTTTCTTCGATAATACCAATGATAAAACTGGAATATATGAAGATAAGCACCTACAATTTGAGAGGTAGGCGTTTTCTCCCAAATCCTACAATTCGAAAGGTAGAAAATCTCTCCAAAACCTTGACCATTAGACTCAAGACTCAATCTCATGCATAATTCTAACCCTAAGTATATTAAGCCCTATTTATACTAAACAATAATAAATAATAAAAGACTAAATTGCCCTTAGGTTAGACACCAACAAAACAATACTCTTCTCCCAGAAAGACATATTGACATCAAGGTGGGAAAAATTGTTGGATCATTTTGTATGCTTCCCATGGTCTGTCGTCATCTGGCAATTCTTTCTATTTAAACAGAAATTCGTAGAGACCCTCAGGAATTCAAAATGTCGTTTTTGGATGCATCTGAATCGGACGGTGTCCTGACTTCCGGTCAATCTTAGAGAGAAAATCACAACACCAAATAACTCATCCTGTAGCTTATCAATCATCGAAATCTCTGTCAACTATATAACATTTATTTTTTCCATCTTTATCAACTTCGATCCTGCTTGCTCTTGTTTGTTCAAACCATCCGAATGTCGCGCTATTTCTTCTAAGTGTTGACGCTCAAGTTTGCTCTTGATTTCTTCGCTTGATATTGTAGCTCCCGGTCCTTCTAAAGCAGTGATGCTACCCTGATGTCGTGCAATTCCTTTTGGTTGTTGCTACTAGCGTCTATTCCTGGCATCGTCGCTTGATCATGCAACGGATGGAGGTGGTTTTATGTGAAAATCCATGATCTTCTTCATTATTTCTTTTAAGGTCTTGAATTTTCTCTCGATCTCCCCTCCATGGATGAGAGACATCTGTCTATTTCAGAATTAATTTGGCTTATCTTTTTCTCTAATGTTTTGTCCAGACCATATATTCTTGTGGTCGTTATTATTCCGAGGATGAACTCGGATCAGAAATCGTCATTGCATCGCAATATTAAGTTAATCAATGTTTTCTATGTCCTTGCTTAATCAATATTGTTATATTGCTTTAGTCGCTGCCAACTAGCTTGAATCATGACTTTTCTATAATTAGGGCATGTCGCAATCCCAAGCAACGATTGAGCAGAGTGGAGAGGAAAGTGTTGTGTGGGCTTTAGAGACATGAGAGGCATGAGGTTTTGCGGATCGGGCACGTCGCGGTAGCTTCGTAGCACACACCATGATCCCTTTTCTTTTCAGCACACACAACGATGTCATCATTGTCGTACCATCTAGAGCGGATCACTTCCTTTGATTGCATTGTATTGCGAGATTCCTGTATGATGTTGCGATCCTTCTGTGCGCACATGCCAAACCCATCGTTCATTTGTTCGATCCCGCTGCAGGCTTACGCGACTGTATCCTTGTACCGTATGCCCATTGCAAGCTTCCTCTTATAAGCTGCGATCCTTTTATAAGCCACTATCCTTTTTTCTTCCTCCAACTCATTTTTCTTCCAAGATCAAATGCTTTGATATCATATGATATGAAATTCTATCGAAATTAGGGCAAAGCAAATTATTTTTCTTCAGTAACACCAACGGTACAACTATAATACATAAAGATAAGCTCCTACAATTTGAGAGGTAAACAATCTCTCCCAAATTCTATCATTCGAGATGTAGGAAATCTTTCCCAAATCTGTAAGGGGCTGAGTGTGCTGATTAATTTCACAAAAACATTTATGACTGCTGAAATAAATCAGGTTTATTTGAGATAAGGCCTTTGTTTGATGCAGTGGAAATGTCATTGGGACTCTTTTTGAGTTTCTATGTTAATTATTGCATCATGCATAAAATGTACAGTCAATGTTTTTCTCTAACTATGCTCTGTCGTTCTTTTTTTCATTGATATCCACAACTGGTTGAAAAAAATCTTAACTTTTGCTTGATACTTTCTTTCTATTTAATTCTAGATTATGCCGTAGTAGAGAAGCCTACTTTGGATGTATGGATGCAAGGGGGGCTTGACTACATTATTCTTAAAACTTTGAGCATAGATGGAATCCGCACTATTGGAAGTGTTCTTGGTCAGAGCATTGCCTTAGACTACTATATCCGGCAAGTATGTCCCGGAAATTTCTCTAAATAGGGGCATTTACATACATACCACACAATTCTTCTGTATTTACATTTTTAACACCTAAATTTTCATATTAACGTAGGTACACTCAATTCTTTAACATCAGATCAAAAGTACCACTATCAGTTGCCTTTTAAAAATGAAATACATTTTTTCATTAATAAGTTTATGACGTCAAAGTGTTATAATTATAAATATGAAAGTTTAAGTATAAGATATGTAAATACATAAGAATTGTGGTAACTGATATGTACGTAAATTTCTCTAAATTAATATACTGTGAACAGTTTAAAGGAGTATGTATGACTTCAATTCACCATCTTGTTTAGGTTGATGGAATGGTTGCAGAATTCACTGATATTAACCGAGGCATGGAAAAGACCGGCACCTTTACCATGCAAAGGAAGAAACTTTTTCAGTTGGTTGGAAAAGCAAATTCAAACATGGCAGATGTCATCCTTAAACTTGGGCTTTTCGAGAGGTAATATTGGTATTCCCATTCCCAGTTGCTCTCTTCATCCAATTTTTAAAACAAATAAAAAGAAAATTTAAAATAAAAAATAAAAAATAAAGCATATGTTTTGGGAATTTCTTAAACAAAGACGCACACATCTGCTACATACATATACTTGAAATCTTTCTGGGCTTATGGGAAACACAGGATCCAAATCCACGCCGCCAAATTAGTTTCACGTCTTCCTATCTTTACAGGACAGATATTGCTTGGAGAAATGCTAACTATGCCCAGATTTGGGAATATCTTCGGGATGAATACGAGCTGAGTCAAAGGTTTGGAAACCTTGATTTTAAGTTGAAGTTCGTTGAGGTAAGTTGAATGAAAAGGCATTTCCTTTTCTTTTAATACTACTGCAATCATTTACATCCACTTTATAGTCTATTTATTTGGGACGATTTACATACATGCCATTCAATTCCTATATAGTTACATATCTAACACTTAAACCTTAATTTTTAAATATATGCCACTTTAGCCATGCATGAATAGATGCATTTCACTTCTAGTTAAAAAGTGACATTTTCTATGCAGTATGAGAGAGTTGGGTGGTGTCAATCTAAAAGTGAAGTTTAGTTTTTTGATATGTAAATACATAGGAATTGTGTGTTATGTATGTAAGTGCTCCCCCTTTATTATTATTATCCAAGGCTTGGATATAAATTTTTTTCTTTTCTTTTCTGTTTTTTTCTTTGGCGTGCAGCATAATATTCGATTTCTTCAGGAAATTCTTGAGAACAGGAAATCAGTATTTTTGGAGTGGCTTATTATTGTTCTGATAGGTGTGGAAATCCTGCTTTCTGTTTTCAGTATTGCTCAGGGATTATGAGCTCTCTCTCCTATTAAGCATATGAAATTAAGCTTAAAGGTCAGTCTTAATATCATTTCCTTTCTCTTATATTTTTTGGCCATTCTTATGTATAAATTTGCGTTCACCTGGCAAGCTTAGCTTTTGATCCAATTTCAATTTAATTCGATTTAGGATTGTAGTGTGGCTTCTACTGAATCTCACCATACAACTTTGAAGCTCGGTAGGCAAAGTGCAAGAATAGCTATACTTACTATACTCTTATTATCATGTATATATTATGCATTTGAGTAATTGATGTTGTATTCCATTTTCGCGGCTCGGTTTGCACATCAGGTACATATGCAAGTGTGCATTGTGCTTTTAGTTGAATTCATCAGAAGGGATTGTGTAGTTCTCTAGTAAGAGTGCGCTTACTTGCTTGCTTCTCTCTAGTCAATGCTATAATTCCATATCCAATGATTTATTAATTAAAAATGTATCTTTATTAATGTTATCTAATTATGTAAAAAAATATTGTATAATTAAAAATAATGTATTTACGTTATTAGCTTGTTAATTATATGAACATTCTGAAAATAATATGTATATAATGATAAAATACAAAAGGTTATCATTTTATTATGTGTTAGAATATTAGTAGTGGTGGAAGAAGTAATCTCCTGGGTTACCTCGACAGAATGTCGTTTGGATGCCAACTTTGCAAACGCATATTGCTAAAGCTGGCGGAAAGTAGGCCACAGGATCGACCCCGCTACCCCGTGTTCGTCCCGCTAATATTACCTATTGCCTCGCGATCCCTATTGTCTCGCAAAACCTCCCCGTCTTCTGCCCTAGCATCCCACCTGGTGTTCCTGAGCCTTCTCACGAAGCCCCCTGCGCCTGCTTCTTCTTCAATCAAGAACGAAGCCCAAACTAGGTAATCATAAACTCTCTTCTTCGCTTGCTTTCAACCTCTCCTCTCAGTTGCTTTGATTTTGGGTTATAATGCTTGAGAGAAGGTCGAGCTCTTTGAGTGTGGGTGACTTCTCCTCATGGAAGCTAGCTTGATTAGTGAGTTTGTGAGGGACAAATGGAGAGTATTTTGGGGGTGGGGGATTCTTAGGCGTACTAGTTGCGGGGCTTGTGGTGGTAAATTTGCGGTAAGTTTTCAGACACCTCTAAATGCTAGTTGATTGAAGTAATTTGCGGGGCGTATAAGTTGGCTAATATTTCTTGTTTCTGAAAATAAAGATAGGAAAATTTTTGTTTCTAAAAAATAAACTATCAGCAAAAAATTAATACTGAAAAATAGAAAACATGGTTTTGTGACTTCTTCTTGATTAACATGGTCACCACTTTAGGATTCTCGAGTGTTGGACTCTGGCTTGATTTGGATCACTTATGACTGCATTGATGGCACAACTTATCCACACAACAAGAGTAATGGATGCCCCTGTTCTCACCTTTGGAAATCACAATGATCAACTCATATGACATTGATTTCAAGTGTTGGAATCAATTTTGGCCTAGTCCTCTCCACAATGATTTCAAACTTACAACAATCTTTTCTGTTGCTTTTTTGGATTTCATTGATTTGTTTTATTATAGTAATAAAACGGATAATAAAACTAAAGAAGTTTCCACACCGACATTGCGGGAAAAATAAATGAAAATAATATTTTATGACATTTGTCTCAAAGAGATTGAACTGAGAAGTAGACCTATAACCTATTTCTCTAAGGAAGGATGACAAAATATTATCAGAAATTTCAAGGAATGTACGGGCAGGGAGTATGACAGGTTGCAAATGAAGAACAAGTGGGAGCAACTCAAGAAGGATTGAAAGATTTGGAAAAAATTGAAACGAGGGTCAACGGGCATGCGCTGGATCCAGTGATGCGAACAATTGATGCACCCGAGGAGTGATGGGCTGAAAGACTTGCGGTGAACCTTATTCATAACTTTCGTTAATTTGTTAATTTATATTTTTTTCTTAATTGAGTTTTTATTAATTTCTTACTAGATGGTGCCCACAACAAATAAATTTAAGATTTTTGGAATTGAGCCTGAATTGAAGGAAAAACTCGACCGTAGGGGCGGGGGGGTCGATTGCAACGAGGAACTATGCATGTTACCCAAGCGAGACAGAGTTTATTGGTAATTTAGTGAATCTGGGAACCCCTGGAGGTTCAAGTGATTCCATTGAAGTCCCCAGTCCGGAGCAGAACAAATATGAGACCACTTCCTGTTCCAAGCGTCCAAGGGTTAACAATAAAAAAACCCCTGGAGGTTCAAGTGATTCCATTGAAGTCCCTAGTCCGGAGCAGAACAAATATGAGACCACTTCTTGTTCCAAGCGTCCAAGGGTTAACAATAAAAGAAAATCTGGTGTTGGTTTTTTGAGAAGCCAGATCTCTCAGCTTGTATCTTCTTACAATGCAGAATCTCAGGCTTCTCATTTAACCACTATCGAGCAGACACTTGAAACTCAATTTGATTCGCACGAAATTTATGAGAATGAAACATTGTATCTTTTCACAATAGAGTTGATAGATGATCAACTCCGTAAAAATATCTTTGTGAAGATGTCAGCAGCCCGGAGAGTGTCGCATCTTCAGTGTTTTTATAATCACTTAAATAATTGATATTTTTTATATTTTTTCATCGTAAGAGCATTTCAAATGCATTACCTTTGTTTTAATTTTCTAGAATTGTACTTATAAACTCTTTAGTACTTTTTTAATTATATGCAAACATATCTTTTTTTGTTTCTTAAACTTTTATGTTTTAGCAACTCATCAGTGTTTCTGGTTTAGTGTACAAGATACTGATCATCATGGATGCAAGTAGAAGAAGACATATATCGGTCAACATGAATGCAGGCAAAAGAAAGAACAGAGGGTTGTTGGTGACTGACTTATGCTTGATCTACGAGTAGTACAACTCATACATTGATCAGTCGTCATGCATGAAATCTTTATATATTGGCGACAAATAAGTTGGGGAGTTGATTGTGGGGCACCCAACAAAATTTAGTAATATGTTTCGAATGGGTCAGGAAGTATTCATTGATCTTTTGAAAGAAATCGTACAAGCTCACAGACCTCATGGATCTACCAGGACCACTTCACGTGAGGTGCTCTCAATAGCGTTGTACATATTTTCCCAGAATGAGTCTATGTGAGGGGCGTTGGAGCGATTTTAAAACTCCTTCGAAACAATTAATAGGTGTTTCTTAATCAGATTAAGCGCACTTGTTAGCATGTTCTCTCATGTTATCAATTCTAAGTTTGAGCAGACACACGTTGAGATATCACATGATGCACGATATATGCTCTTCTTCAAGGTAATGTCTCAAGAGCAATATAGTTAATTTTGTTGAAATTGTAATGTTATTTAATACATAACATCTACTTAACCAAGACTGCGTTAGAGTAATTGATGAAACACATATTGACGCACGCATCCCAAATAATGATATGGTTGCATTCATTGGTCGTTGTGGTAGCCCGACCCAAAATTTCATGGCCTTTTGCGACTTTAACATGTGTTTCACTTTCGTTATGGTTGGTTGGGATGACAACACACATGACAGTCGAGTTTTTAAATATGCGACGCAGAATGACAGTATCGACTTTCCACATCCACCTGCAGATACACTCGAGTTTGAGTCTATATAATACTTTAGTTTAATCTCCATACTAATTGCACTATTTATTAGAAAAATACTATTTGGTTGATGTTGGATATTCATTGCAACGAGAGACATGAGGCAGAAAAGAAATGTTCAATAAACAACATTCATCGTTACGTGGTGTCAATGAGAAAACTTTTGATGTGTGGAAAAAGAAGTGGGTGATACCTGTGATATGCCTTTTTACAAGTTCTCCAAGCAGACAATTTGTGTTTGCTATGATGACTCTTCACAATTACATTCGAAGACATCATTACCGTAGCGACATCGACTTTCATTTGGCGGAAGAGGATCAATGTCATGTACATGCAGAATCCTTTTAGTACCGTCTAAGACAGTCTTTGACACAACAGGACAATGAGGCTTTCACCACCTATACTGTAGACGGAGAAGGTGCAAGCGAGATGACAGAGTTGAGGGAACAAATTACTGATGCGCTAGTAGGGGGGATGATTGGAGAATTTCATATTTTATTACATGTAGTTTATTCAAATACTATAGTTTATTCAAAATGTTGCTAATATTAATTTTTGTCAAGCGCAATTTGTCATTTCTTAAGTTCAATTTTGCATATATGGTGTTGTTCATTTACGAAATTTTGGCTATGGTTTTAATGAATGGATATATGACGTTGCTTTTTTTTTGTATTTCGACAATATTGTATATATGGATTTTTTTTTAATGAACTCTAGCATAATAACAAGTTTCAGATTGCCTTAGAAAATGCTGTGGTGCCTATTCGATCAAATAACACATCACAAGAGCTTAGCCTAAAATAAGATTTCAACAATCACCAAGCTTCAATCTTTTTTTCCAAGATAAGAACATTATTTTCAGCTTCAAAAGCTGGAAAGCTTATTGCCAATGCTAACCACTTTTCTGGAATATATGAATTTTCATATCAATTGGATGGTAGGTATGTAAATTCCCTTAGAAGTAAAAGTTCATACAATAATCGATGTGTATGTCATGTGAAAAGTTCATTACATAACACCAAAGGTGTATGTCACTGGATGGTAGGTATGTAAATTCCCTTAGAAGTAAAAGAATAAACTAAGGTGTAAACAAAGAGTCCAAGCAAACTCCTTACCAAGGTGTAAACGGATTGGTATCGGTCTACTACAAGTCCTAGTTATGTTGTTATTGTTGTAATACAATCAGGTTCTTTGTAAATTACGGTGTAAAAAAAGAGTCTAATCAAGCTCCTTACCATTGTTTTATCCGTTTTGCTCAGTTGTTGATTTTAGTTTTACAGATATAGGAAGAAATCGAGTATATTGATATAATGATTAATTTGTGCAAACAAGTATTAAGATGCAGGAGCAGATCAAATAACAAAAGAACCAAGAGATAATTCAGGATGGATTTTCGATTTTGAATTATGTTCAGATGTATCCAGTTAAAAGGCAATTACAACGATTATAATTGTGAGTAAAATGTTTTAAAGAATTATCGTAAAGTGAACTGTATTTTGAGTTTGTATCAATGGATATGCCAATAGATACTTGATTCTTGGAGTTCTTTTAAAATTGATGTTCACTTTGGCCCGTTATTGCATCGAGATTTACATAAAAAATTCGCTAAGCTAAATCAAACATCGACAATTCAAAATTTTTACAATAGATTAAATGACTCTCAATCCAGGTTATGAATATTCATTCAACCATTCTTCAAAGGTGTTATGAATCAACACTATGATTTGATGTTCGGAGTAAATTACAGGCAATATAGCCCTAATCATTACTCCAAGCATTCTATTTATAATATGAGCATAGGGACATAATCGATGTGTATGTCATGTGAAAAGTTCATTACAATACAAAAGAAATAAAATGTTTATCAATTGCTGGATTGAACTAAAGTTTTTATTTTTCTGCTTTCAGGAAAGATGAGCTCCAAAAATTCAGGAACGTCTCAAAGATTGTTATACTACTGCGCACTAGAGACTTTCTATTTGAGGTCACGTCAGACTCATATCTACGGTCGAAACTTTTATAGATGCCCCTGGAGACTCAAAGAAAAGTGTTATTTCTTCTGATGGGCTGATGATCAGGGTGATTTCACTGCCGAAAGTGATCGCGAATTGCTAGCATCATTGAAGAACAATTTAGGACAAGACATACATCGCCTTTATGTTAAAAATAATATCATCATCATTTTACTTTTAATTTTATTAATTTTTTTTCTTTTTCTTAGCACTTTCGGTACTCACTGCTCAGTGAGTGGTGTATCTGATTTTTTTTTATGTTTTGAAATGAACTTATGCTTTTGAAGTATTAAATATGTGGCTATCACGGTTCTGTTTTAAACAACTTTACTAAACAGGAGCATAATTGTCATTTTTCTAGAAACAGCTGCCCCACAATTGTTTTCACACAGTTGCAAAAACAGTATCTTCCCACAATAGCTTCAGGAAGCTGTTGCGGAGAAGCTGGTTGTTTGTTTGTTGCAGTTGTGTGAAAACAACTTTGGTTAGTTGTTTCTGGAAAAATGACTATTCTACCCATGTTTAGTAAAGTTGTTTAAAACAGAACTATGATAGTCACATATTTGATACTTCAAAAGCAAAAATTCATTTCAAAACATAACAACAGTTCAAATACACCACTCAATGAGCAGTGAGTACCGAAAGTGCTAAAAAAGGAAAAAAATAATAAAATTACAAATAAAATAATGATGATATATTTTTAACATATAGGAGATATATGTCTCATCCTAAACTGTCCTCCAATGATGCTATCAATTCACGATCACTTTCGGCAGTGGAATCATCCTGACCGTTAGCCTATATGAAGAAGCCACACTATTCTGCGAGTCACCGTGGGCATATATAAAAGCGTCGACCGTAGCTGCAGGCCTGATGTGACCTCAAATAGGAAGTCTTATACTATCAATTCACGATCACTTTCGGCAGTGGAATCATCCTGACTGTTAGCCTATATGAAGAAGCCACACTATTCTACGAGTCATCGTGGGCATATTTAAAAGCGTCGACTGTAGTTGCAGGCCTGATGTGACCTCAAATAGGAAGTCTTTAGTCTGCAGTAGCATAACAATCTTTGAGACGTCCCTGAATTTCTGGAGCTCATCTTTCCTGAGAGCAGAGAAATGAAAACTTCGTCAGTTTAATCTGACAATTGATAAACATTTTATTTCTATTGTATTGTAATAAACTTTTTACTCGACGAACATGTCGATTATGTTCCTATGCTCATGTTCTCAATACTACAAAAGAAAATAAAAAATGAAAAAGGTTTCTATGCTCATTTTCTTAAAATTGCATAAATCATGTATGTCATCAAAAGCTTTATGTCAAAAACATCAATCAGCCATTTTTACATGTACAATATATATGTATGTATAAATCAAAATTTTGATGTTAGATATAAAAATACATTGAAATTGAGTAATATGGATCTAAATCTTCCTTGTAATTATCAAACTCTTAAGAAGCACTTTATTTACAACCATACTTGCATCAAACCCTTATATTATTTTCTTTAACAAGTATACCATCAGTCGCACAAGCCAAAGATGGCTCAAGCTGAACTCAACACTTTTACACCCCTACTCCGTTTACAGAATCAACATGTAAAATTATGTAACATAATAGCATATCTTACAATGCAAATCATCAATTAGAGAGTTATAATTAAGTGTCAAATTTAAATCTCCAATATTCTGGTCATACACATCAACAAGATTTGAGGCAGGAAATGTGAAGAGGATAATACAAATGATAGCACATAAATGTAAATTTACTATAAAAATCTCGAACTCAAATCACGTATCTCAGGTCCTGATGAAATTTTTAATCGCAATGAAAATGTATTTTTTTCTGTTCATCATTTGTTCACTTGCATTATATTCAAGCACTATACTTAAGAAATTTTCATTGTGTGTTGGTTGTTGCATTACTAGGAGCATTATGTATTGTTGACAGAGTTGCTTGTGTTCAACTACTGTTGATAGAGTTGCTTGTGCTCAACTACTGTTGGTTGGATTATTTGTGGTAGCAGGTCATCAGTTGTTCATCTGTAATCTTGTTTTCTAGTTACTTGTCTAGTTAAAATGTTTGGAGTAGTAATTAGGACTGTATTGCCCGTAATTTACTCTGAAAATCAAAACATAGTATTGATTCATAACACCTTTGAAGAAAGGGTAAATGAATATTTCTAACCTGGATTGAGATTCTTTTAATCTATTGTAAAAATTTCGAATTGTTGATGTTTGATTTAGCTTAGTCAATTCTTGATGTAAAACTCGATGCAATGACGGGTCAAAGTGAACATCAATTTTAAAAGAACTCCAAGAATCAAGTCTCTACGGACATATCCATTGATATAAACTCAAAATACAATTCAGTTTACGATAATTCTTTAAATCATTTTACTCATAATTATAGTCGTTACAGTTGCCCTTTAACTGGATACAACTCAACATAATTTAAAATCAGAAATCCATCCTGGCTTATCTCTTGCTTCTGTTATACTCGATTTATTCTCATATCAGTAAAACTAAAAGCAATAATTGAGCAGAACGAATAAAACAATCGTAAGGATCTTGATTCGATTCTTTTTTTACACATTAATTTATAGAGAACATGATTGCATTACAACAACAACATAACTAGGACTTGTAGTAGACCAATACCAATTTGTTTACACCTTGGTAAGGAGCTTGCTTGGACTCTTTGTTCACACCTTAGTTTATTCTTTTACTTTTAAGGGCATTTACATACAAACCTTCCAATTGATAAGCATTTTCATATAGTTCAGAATAGTGGTTAGCATTGGGAGTAAGCACATCCTTCAAAATAAATATTCCAGCTTCTGAAACTCATAATAATGTCTTCTTATCTTGAAAAAATAGACCGAAGCTTAGTGATTGTTGACATTAAATCTTGTTTTAGGCTAAGTTCTTGTGATATGCTATTTGATCTGATAGGCACCACAACATTTTCTAAAGCAATTTGAAACATGCTATTATGCTAGAGTTCATTAAAAAAATCCAGATATACAACATTGTCGAAATACAAAAAAAAAACACCATCTATCCATTCTTTAAAACCATATAGCCAAAATTTCATAAATAAACAATACCATCTATGCAAAATCGAACTTAAGAAATGACGAATTGCACTTGACAAAAACTAATATTAGCAACATTTTGAATAAACTACAGTATTTGACTAAACTACACGTAATAAAATATGAAATTCTCTAATTATCCACTTGTTATCGCATCATTAATTTGTTCCCTCAACTCTGTCATCGCTTTTGCACATTCTCCGTCTACAATACTGGTGGTGGAAGCCTCATTGTCCTGTTATGTCAAAGAGTTTCCTAGATGGTACTCAAAATCTTCTGCAGATACATGCTCTTGATTCTCTTCTGCCAAATGGAAGTCGATGTCGCTACGGGAATGATGTCTTCAATTGTAATTGTGGAGAGTCATCATAGCAAACTCAATTTGTACATGCTTCGAGAACTTGTAAGAAGACATATCACGAAGTATCACCCATTTCTTTTTCCACACACCAAAAGTTCTCTCAATGACACCACGTACCGATGAATGTTGTTTTTTGAACATTTCTTTTCTGCCTCGTGTAACGTTGTATGATATGTGATATCCCGTATTAGAAATGTCTTTAGATACCCTCGCTACAACGTGTATCCAGCATCGAACAAATAGTATTTGCATGGTGAATAGTGTAATTAGTATGCAGATTAAACTGAAGTATTATATAGGCTCAAACTCGAGCGTACTTGCAGGTGGATGTGGAAAGTTGGTACTGTCATTCTGTGTCGTAGATTTAAAAACTCTATTGTCACGTGTGCTGCCCTCCCAAACGACCATAATGAAAGTGAATCACATGTTAAAGTCACAAACGACCATGACATTTTAGATCGGGCTACCACAACGACTGATGAATACAAGCTTATTTTTATTTTGGATACATGTGTCAACATGTGTTTCATCAATTGCTCTGATACAGTCCCGGTTAAGTAGAAGTTAGGTATTAACTAACATTGCTTTTCAACAAAAAATAACTTTATTGCTCTTAAGACATTACCTTGAATAAGAGCATATATCGTGCATCGTGTGATATCTCAACAGATGTTCATTCGAACTTAGGATCTGAGGGTTTGATGACGTGAGAGGAAAGACTAACAAGTGCACTTAATCTGATTGAGAAGTACATACTAATTGTTTCACAGGAGTGTTGAAATCGCTTCATCGGCCCTCACATGGACTCATTATATGATAGTATGTATAGTGTTATTGCGAGCACCTTAAGTGAAATGGTCCTGGTAGATCCAAGAAGTCCATGAGCTCGTACTAGTTCTTGCAAAAGATCGATGAATACTTCCTAACTCATTCAGTACATGTTACTAAATCTTGTTGGGTGCCCTACAAGCAACTCTCCAACCCATTTGTTGCCAATATATGTAGATGTCATGCATGATGACCGATTAATGTACAAGTTGTAGTACTCATAGATCCAGCATAAGGCAGTCACCAACATCCCTCTGCGCTTTCTTTTGTCTGCATCCATGTTGGCGGATATTTGTCTTCTTTTACTTGCATCCATGATGATCGGTATCTTGTACTCTAAACCCTAAACACTGATGAGTTCCTAGAACATAAAAAATTTGAGAAATAAAAAAAATAGACGTTTGCATATAATTAGAAAAATACTAAAGAATTTACAAGTACAACTCTAGAAAATTCAAACAAAGATAATGCATTAGAAATGTTCTTGCGATGAAAAATTTTAAAATTATTAATTATTTAAGCGATCATAAAAACATCGAAGATACGATACTCTGCGGGCAGCTGACATCTTCACAAAGATATCTCTACAGATCAAGTCCTCAACCAACTCTGTTGCAAATAGATACAATGCTTCATCCTCATAAATTTCGCGTGAATCATATAGAATTTCAAGTGCTTGCTCAATAGTGGTTGAATGAGAAGTCTAGGATGCTGCCTTGTAAGAAGATATCGGCTGGGAGATCTGATTTTGAAGGAAACCAACACTATATTTTCTTCTATTGTCAACCCTCGGACGCTTGGAAGGGAAAGTGGTCTCATATTCGTTCTGCTTCGGACTGAGGACTTCAGTGGAATCACCTAAACCTCTATGGATTCCCAGATTCACGGTATTACAAACAAACCCTGCTTCGCTTTGGCAACATGCATAGTTCTCCATTGCAACCACCTCTCCCAAACATGCGGTTGAGTTTTTCCTCCAATTCAAGCTCAATTCCAGAAATCTTAAATTTCTTTACAGTGGACATCATCTACATAAAAATTAATAAAATCACAATTAAGAAAAAAATTATAAATGGACAAATTAACGAAAGTTATGAGCAATGTTCACCGCAGGTCTGTCGACCCACCACTCCTTGGGTGCATCAATTGTTCGCTATATTGGATCTCAACCTAGGCCCGTTGACCCTCGTTTCAATTCCTTTCAAATCTTTCAATCATTCTTGAGTTGTTCTCACTTGTTCTTCATTTGTAACATGTCATACTCCTTGCCCGCACATTCCTTGAAATGTTTGATAGTATTTTACCACCATTCCTTATCGAAATAGGTCGTAGGTCTATTTCCCAGTTCAATCTCTTTGAGGCAAAGACCATAAAATATTATTTTCGTTTCTTTTTCCAACAATGCCGGTGTGGAAACCTCTTTAGTTTTATTATCTATTTTATTACTATAATAAAACAAAGCAATAGAAAAAAAACAATAAAATCAATTAGGCAATAGGAAAGGGTGATACGTAAATCAGCTAAAATGAGCACACTAGAGTACATCTAACAAATATAAAGAAAGTGCAAAAAATCGAGTTTAGAAGTTAATTATTTAAATATGTAATGCATTAAAGTGTTATTTTAAATATAGAAGTTTTTGTGTGAAATGTAAATACATAATTGATATGACACTTGGTGCTTAAAACTTATGTGATATTTACAAAGCTATCTAATTATAGGTCTATTTAATTATAGAGAGCAGAGGATTCTTTCGGAGAAGTTTACATCCGGTTTTCCTGAGTTGCAGCAATGATTTCCTATTTTGGGGTGGCTTCCTCAGGTTTCGAGAAGTGGAAAGGCAAGGAGATCATAAGGAAGTCTGCCATTTTGTCAAAATTGATCACTAGAACCTCTTTACCTTCTCTATAATCTATATTAGGCCCTACCATTGCAATTTCAAGGGGCTCTCTAGTAATTTCGTGCAGAAGGAATCCAAAAAAGCAACGGAACAGATTTTGTAAGTTTGAAATTATTGTGGAGTGAAGGACTTTGCCAAAATTGATTCCAACACTTAAAATCAATGTCATACGAATTGATCATTGCGACTTCCAAAGGTGACAACAGGGGCATCCATTACTCATCCATTACTCTTGCTGTGTGGATCACTTGGACTTCCAAAGGTGACAACAGGGGCATCCATTACTCTTGCTGTGTGGATCACTTGGACATCAATGCAGTCATAAATGATCCAAATCAAGCCAGTCCAGCATAGGTATTCCTGAGACCATTTTGAAGTCCTATATAGAAATTCAAGAATTCTAAAGTGGCGACCATGTTAATCAAGAAGAAGTCACAAAATCAGGTTCTTTGTTTTTCAGCATTAATTTTCCACTGATAGTTTTTTTCTTAGAAACAAAAATTTTCCTATCTTTATTTTCAGCTGTCCAACCGTGTTCATGAACAAGAAATATGAACCAACTTGTACGCCACACAAATTACTGCGATCAACCAACATTTAGAAGTGCAGTTCTGAAAACTTACTGTAGATTCTCCACCACAACCCCCACAACAAGTATGCTTAAGAATCCCGCGCACCCCAAAATACTCTCCATTCGGGCCTCACAAGCTCACGAATCAAGCTAGCTTCCATGAGGAGGAGCCACACACACTCAAAGAGATCGACCTTCTCTCAAGCATTATAACTTGAAATCAAAGCAACTGAGAGGAGATGTTGAAAGCAAGCGAAGAAGAGGGTTTATGATTAACGGGTTAGGGCTTCGTTCTTGGTTGAGGAAGAAGTAGACGTAGGGGGCTTCGTGAGAAACCTTGGAAACACCGAGCGGGACGCTAGGGCAGAAAACGGGGAGGTTTCGCGCGACAATAAGGATCGTGGGACGATAGGTAATATTTGCAGTGCGAACGCGTGGTCGCAGGGTTGATATTGTAGCCCGCTTTCTGCCAGCTTTAGCAGTATGCGATCGTGAAGTTGGCATCTAAACGACATTCTGTTGTGGTTTGGGACCTCACCGCGCAAAAAAGCGCAGCCTTAAACAGACCCTAAGTAGGTGATGCACGTGATATATGTCTTTTGGGGCTAGCACATACAAACCAACCGAAACTTGGTATTTACAAATTAACCGCCAACCTCTTTTTCCTTCAAATTCTGACTAAAATATCAAAATTCATAGTAAAACACCAATAATATTTTTCTTTTCCTTTATCAAATTCTCAATAATTTTATCGTGGTGTGCATAAATTCATCGGTTTGATTGTTCAAAAAAAATCATCTGTCCGGTTAATTTGTGAACATCAATACTTTAGTTGATCAGGTGGTCTGTAAGTAATTATCCATGATTGTTTTATGTAAGAATATTTAAAATAAGAATCGCGTGGAAGTTTCTCAAGTATGTTGTAGTGTTTGATTTGAGTTATTGGGGATTAGTTCTTAAGTATTATTTATTTATTTTTTATTGGATAAAAAACTGTGTTTAATTATATGAGTTTTTGATGGAGCGACATATATTAGGTAATTTATATTTTTAATAATAATGATGTCACAATATTAATAGAGAC
>NW_018164547.1:1109432-1114116 GCF_001263595.1 Phalaenopsis equestris | reverse complement strand
AAATTTGACAAATCCTTGAACGACAATTCCAGTCCATCAATAGAGCACGAGGTATCCACCTTAAAAATGAACTCCATAATATACATGAGATCCCAAAATATAACTCAATACCTCACTAGTATAATAAATCTTGTATATAAAATTGCAGTTGCGGGATCTAAAATCGATAATGAAGATATCATCCTGTGTATCTTGAATGGACTCCCACCAAGTTACCAAAGCTTTAAACCTGCCATTCGTACCAAATTAAACTCGCCTCCAGGATTTTTACTCACTACTGCATAGTGAGGAGTGCACTCAACTTCAAGAAACAAGCAAACCAAATTCAAAATTGTAAGTTACCACAACACACATCACTATAACTACAGATCTCACCAGTCAAATGGAAAATCAAATTCAAGACTGGATCCTTGAAAGTAGGGTCACAGCACACACCACACTCAATATTAAAAATTTGCAACAACTGACTCCCTATACAAGTTCTGAACAGATTGTTGCATGTAATGTTCAACACTTTGTCATCACTCGTATGGGCAAAGGTTTGTTACCCACACCGGATCGTAAGTTACTACTCTCACCTTTATTTCGTACTCCTCATATGTCCCATAATCTCATTTCTGTTCAAAAACTTACTCAAGATAACCACTGTCAAGTTTATTTTCGTGCTAACAAATTTTACATCTAGGATCTAGCAACTAGGAAGGTTGTACTCTTTGAAATTGTTGATCGGGGACTTTACCCTCTTAATGCTCTTCACAGCACCAAAAGCTCTAGTGTATGGCACTGCAGATTAGGGCATCCCCACAAGCAAGTTCTTACTAAATAGCACACTCTCTCATTTACATATTTCTTCTCCCTCTCATATTTGTAGTGATTGTGCTCAGAATAAAAGTCATAAACTTTCTTTTTCTTGTAGTACTACCACTTGCAAACTTTTAGAAATGATTTACTCTGATATTTGGGGATCATTCCCCTACACCTCAATAAGAGGTTATAGATATTATATTACTTTTATTGATGCATTCTCTCATTTTTGTTGGTGTGTCCAGTTACAAAATAAATTTGAAACTACTTCCAAATTTATTTCCTTACATAAAATGTTTAAAACTCATTTTCAAGCTAATATAAAACTTTTAAGAACAGATGGGGGTGGTAAGTATACTTCACATATTTTACAAAGCTATCTTCAAGGGCATTACACACCAATATAGTTGTACTTATATTCCCGAACAAAATGGTACTGCATAATGTAAAAATATATATCTTGTGGAGACTGCTCACACTTTTAAATGTGGCTAATCTACCACTTGAATTCTGGATGTAAGCCATTATCAATGTCAACTATCTTATTAATAGACTTCCATCCATAATTCTCCAAAATGTTTCTCCGTTTCAATTACTTTATAACACTCCAACTTATGATCACCTTCAAATTTTTGGATTTCTTTGTTATCCTCGGCAACTACAAATACCAATCACAAGTTCTCTCGTAAAGCATTACCATGCCTTTTTTTTGGCTATAGCCTTCATCACAAAGGCTACAAATTTCATGGTATTCAGACGAACAAACCTGCATTTCTCGGCATGTTTTTTTATGAACATATTTTTCCTTATCGACAATACACTAATACTCACTTAAACTTTTCAACCAACAAATATCTCTACACTCCTCCATTACTCTTCATTCCCTCTTCCACCCCCACCTACAATCCTCCAGATCCTGAACCCCTCACTCCAATATTTCGCATACTACCCAATACACTATCCCTCTCAATGCCAACAAAATCACTTCCTCATCTATACAACCCTCTTCCTCATCCGAAAATTTCTCTCCTCTGGCACCTCTCCCACCCACTCTCAAGCATCATCCTATGGTTACCAGCACACAAACTAGTAATCTAAAATCCAAAAAGTTTTTAGATCTTCAAGACACACTTAATCAGCCTTACACCCCTACCACTTATGCTCAAGTTATTAAAATTTCTTGTCGGAGAAGGCTATGTCGAAGGAATTCATGACCTTGCAGCAGCAAGGCTTGTAAACTCGTGCCTCCTCAGTCGGATTCAAATGTTTTAGGTTGTCGTTGGACTTATCGAATCAAGTACAATGCCAATGGCTCTATTACATGAACTCACCAACAAGATAACTCCACCTACCATTCTCTACAGTGACAACACATTTGTTGTTGCTCTCGCTCACAACCACATCTCCCACGCTCGTACTAAGCCTATAGAGTTGACTACCATTTCATCTGAGATCATATCAGACTCAAAGAGATCCAATTACAACACTTGATGACTAAATATCAAATTACTGTCATTTTTACAAAACCCTTCTCAATAGCTCGCCATCAAAACGTCATCAAGCTAACAATCAGACATGCCAACCCGTTAACTTGAAGGAGGGTAAAAAGGAAGTTCAACATACTTACATGATCATCAGCTTCTTCCTCAGTTCTCCCTCCATGGATCTCCTCTAGAATCTACGTGCTCTTCGTATGACTCCGCTCTCGTTCTGCAACTGCTCCTCCCAATTCTGCCCTATGGGATTTCCTGGATATAAGTTCTTTTATATTATGTAACACATATTATTATTACACTTATACATTTTTCTTATATTTTCAAGTTTGTCATTCCCTATCTCTATTTTATATGAGCTTCGTATATTCATTTGATTGTAGCACAACATATGAAATGAATTAAATGAGAATACAGAGTACTTATCTTTCTTCTGGCTTTCTCCTTTCTTCTTCTTCTTCTTCTTCTTGTGTGTTGTTGCCGTGCAACTCTTTACGGTGAAGCCCATTATGCCCTTTGAATTCTATAATTGTGCTTAGTTAGTTAATGTTATATATAGCAAAAACATTAAAAAAATATATATTGTTTAGCATTATTAGGTGTAGGTATCGGAGTTTATTAATGAATGTGTTAATAATATTTTAAATATTGTCATTATTACACCTTTGATTTTGCAATAAATCTATTTAGTTTCCGTTTGATTATTATAACCCTTTTAAGCGGATTTCTATCAACTTATGAACATGATATAGAAAAGTCTGAAGATTTTATTTTTATTACACATTTTGTTTTACTAAATTATAATTAATCTTTTGAAATTTTATTTTATTTTAAAATAAAATATATAGGTTTGTATGCCTCATTATGCACTTACTAAGGCTAGTGCTATTATACTTTTATTGGGCAAATGCATTCGAGAAAATATAATTAGGACCAAAGTGCAATTAAATAAGACATGGTTGATGTTTTTGAATAAGGCTCAGGTAAATTAGAAAAATTTGAGTAGGGGGGTTATTTAGAGGGTATTTGAGGGTTATAGGTATGTTATAGATATCTTATAGATAGGGCTGTAAAAAAAGCTCGTTGTTCGCGAACAATTCGTGTTCGGCTCGTTCGTTAAGTAAACGAGCCAAACGCAAATAATTTTTTAAAGCTTGAATTATAAACGAGCCGAACACGAACAGCTCTTTGTTCGCTCGTGTTCGGCTAGTTTTAGCTCGAAATAAATAAAAAAAAACTTATAAAATTATTTATATAATAATATTACATGTATTATTTATATAATAATATATTATATATATTTATGTCTAAGTTGAAAAAGTAACTGCTCGTGTAATAATATAGTTATATACATTTTTTTACATACACTTGGTCCAAGTTCGAATCTAACGCTTTACATTTATTTCTTCAGTTTAATTTTAACGAGCCAATTTCGAGCCGAGCACGAACACGAATATTTAAATCGAGTCGAGCACGAACACACTGTTCACGAGCCGGTTTCAAACACGAGCCGGTTTCGAACACGAACAATTTCGAACGAGCCGATTACGAGCCAAGTCTGAGCTCGCTCAAGCTCGGCTCGGTTACAGCCCTAGTTACAGAGGGGGGTACAGAGGGTGTAATCTATTTATAATCACCAAATACTCTCTGAAAAACCTCCGACGTACGCAGTTTGCGTACGTCTTACGTACGCAAATTTTTCTCCAAATAAAATTTGAAAACGAGTAACCTCTGATTCATAAAAGTCAATATTGGCCTAACCTTGATAGAATCACAATTAAATTATATTCAAATTTTATTAAAATATTATTTAATCAATTTGAATTTACTAAAATTATTTCATATTTTTTTACTGTTACTCTTAAAGTCACGCATATGTTATTTTTTTAAGGCGATTTAATAACTTAACATCATTTTTTATATAAAAAATTAACATTTGAATTATTTATTAAATTATCAAAATTCATATTGTGTGTGCCACAAATCAAATTATTGAAATTTTAAAAAAAATAAAAATAATTGTTAAAATTATATTTTGAATTTGAATATGTTAATGAGAATATAAAAAAGTAGAGGTGTGAGGATGTTAAATTTGTAAATAATTAAAAATTGGATGTTACCAAAACAAATATGCTGAATATGGCGATAATTCCAAGGATACTTCATAAGCATTTATCAGAGATTATACCCCTCCAGGTGAAGCAATTAAGTATTAAAGGTGAATCTTATCTAATGTAAGGAACCCCCTAGCCATGCTTGTAGGCATATAAAATGTCATTAAGAAATAACTGGCAGAACTTCCAATTTTAAGGTGAGTGTGATAGAAAAATTCATCCATAGGAGCTCATCTCCAAGAGCAGAATAGTTTATTTGCTGCTTCAGGAATG
>NW_018164547.1:1104100-1109338 GCF_001263595.1 Phalaenopsis equestris | reverse complement strand
TCAAGAATGCCCCTAAGCATCCATTGTAGTATAAGAAACAGGTCCATTAGCATTAGAGCCGGGTACAGGGAAGACAATTGTTCTCCAAGGGTGGGTTGATCTCCTCGATCTTTGGATCTTCGGCGAAGTGGTGTAGGGTGAATTGTAATCGTTCGATGTCAAGTAGAACGAAGAAGATGGGCCCTGGACTTTGGGCAAACAGGCTGAGTTCGAATCAAGACAATAACCCTTCTCCAGCGTGGCGGACTGGAGTGGCAGTTCATCGAGCGTCTTGTAGGCCTGCTGCAGAATCCTGGGTGTTTGCCTTATCCTTTTTCTCTTGGCAGCTATATCTTTGGTTCTCGAAGCATGTCATCGAAAAGATTTTCTCTGTAAAGTTTCCTGATAAAAACGATTTCCTGATAAAAACATCGTGTAGCTCTCTTTTTGTATCATTCACTCGGAAGTGCATAATTTCCTTACGCACAACATTTTCGATATTTTTCCTGATAATATCATAAGTAGGATTTCAGTAATAATTTTGTAATGAAAATCTCCAAAGCCTCCTGCTCCGATTGATTTTTTGAAGGCTTCAAGATGACTGGAGGCTCTCTTAGTTGGATCATGGAGAGTGAATCTTTCACATTTTGAGAAGGAACAGTAACAGACTTTTTGGATGAGATTTCTTTTGCTGGTGCACGGTTCTCACTAACACAAAAAATGGACGAAATGCCTCAAATGCGTCCACTTCCGCTTGAACTTCCAGCTGAACCCGGTCTGTCCGAATCTGAAAGGGGTCGCACTCCCGGAGCCTGATAATGGAGAACTCCATTTGCTCCAGCTCTAGCAAGGATGGCACGAGATTTTTGACTTTTTTTTTCAAATACTTTTAACTTATCACCATCTAAACCATCCTTGAGTTTGGAAATTGATGCTGCCTTAAAGCTTTGACTTCTTGTTGTGCAATCTCCACAGCCTTGTTTCCTCTTATAAAATTTGGATGTAAAGTGTTTATATAATCCATCTCCATTTCAATCAGATGGGTTATCATGGTTTCTGCTGGCTGAAGTCCTTCTCATAAGAAATTTTCAATTACCACATCCAAGCACTTCGGCAGAATAGGATATCGATGGAGCTCATTAGCTAAGCTGTGATGGCTCAACTTAATCAATTCATCATAGATGAAGTTTGCACACTGAAGGCTTGGATCGAGTAAACAACCAATATGCTTTCTTACAAGAACTTCAAAAGGTACCTTAGGTACAAACAAAGCACATTTAGGACCGGTAGCAATTTGAATAGCCATACGAATGTTCTCATCACTACCATCCTTACAAGGATCAACTTCCTCTAAACTCTTCACAAAAATTGACCGGAAAATATAATGAATCAGTGCCCCACCAGAAAGCTCCACTGTTAATAATTCCTCATTTTTTCCCCCAATCGTTAAACTAAAAGCTTCACAATATTTTGTAAGAATGTTCAAAAGTTTCACACCCTGACCAGCCTTTGATTCTACAACATCTCCATATGCAGCATGCTCCTTCGCCACAACCACCAACTGGGAATTTATGCGAGACTTCAACCCTAGTAGAATTGATCGGATATGCTTCACTAAAATCTGATTCAATTTCTTAGCTAATTTTAGAACTCTACAGTAATGAGAAAAACCAGGATATACAAACTGACGTCTAAAGAATGCCTCTTCATTGTCCAGAGCATCTTTTATGCTTCAATTTAAATTGATGTCCTGTTGACTACGGTTAACCACACCCACATAGTGAAGTCGAAGAGGAATCACATTTCCCAACACAAAATTTTGTGCATATGTACTTCTGCCCATTGTATCTAGCTTTGTGATGACACTGAAAGAACCTTCTGGACCAGCAATCTGGGCCATTTGAAGTGCATCGGAGTTCTGATTCTAGCTTCGATGTCACCTTGTTGATCGGCTACTGGAACCTTTGTTATTCTGGGCAAATCAACCATGGTGATGTTTTTGCTTGTCTGAAACTCCTTTGTTACCCCAATTTCATGCTCAATTTCAACCAGAATCTCACACCGAATTTACGAGAAGTCATAGAACCTCCACCTGGGAATGTGCAAGAACTCTCCTCACTCCTCCGTCTCATTGGCGAGCGCATCGGGACTGCGAGGAAATTGCCTGAGTTGCAGCACCAGTTGGCACCGTGTGCAAATATCAGAGCCACGAGGCAAGAAATCACGACCGACGAGCGCCTCCAATATCGATTGTTGACGGGCTCCCTAGCTGCGCAAAGATGTACTGCAGCTTGTTCACAATCGGAATCACCGAGCTCCCAATAGGTCCTGGGATCCTCTGTTGGGACGACGAAGGGACTGTTGGCGCCGAAAACCGCGTCCTCTGTCATCGAATTCTTCCTCCCACTCCTTGATTAGGTAGAACAAGGACAGGATTCCGAGGCACCCAAAATAGCAACAGCTAAACAAAACCCTATATATAAATAGGAATCGACACAATACCAGAAGAGCATAAAGATTTAACGATGTTCGAAAAAGATGCATACGTCATCGGGAGCAGAGAGGTGAATTTCACTATTTCAGAGGAGTCCAGTACATACTCATAGGGTTAAATATATATATATATATATATATAACACAGATAAAATTACGAACACGCCCTCGCTCCCCCAACCCATTTATCTCCAAGAGACACACATTTTCATTCTAAGAGATACATCTCTTAACTCCAAGATACTCCAAATTCTGATATATGAGTCATACCTAACAAATCTCCATCTTGGCGAATATCTAGCCCCTCAGGAGAAATACATATACCTCCACCTTGGCGAATATCCAGCCCTCAAAAGAAAGACATATACCTAACAAATCTCCACCTTGACGAATATTCAACCCCTTAAGAGAAATACATCATGGAGTTTCTTACACCGAAGTGGGTTGGACAACCATGTCGTCTAACAATTGCAAAAATTCAACAAGTTCAAGCAATGGAAGAACTTGTTGATAGTATATGGCTTGGTCAACATATCTGCTGCAATTTCATCATATGATTCAACATAGTTAACTTCACCTACAACTGTACTCCCCAACAGTTTATAGATATTACATGCAGTAATTTTTCCTTTCATCACACTCAATGCACCTTTAACAATTCTGATGATTTCTCTATCCTCATCTGCTTTAGGAATAAAACTATTTCTGTGTAAAGTGCCCAAGGAAATTAAATTCTTCTTGAAATCTGGAGAAATGCATTACATCACATAATGTTCTGATAGTGTCATGATACATCTTAATTTTGACTTTGCCAATACCAGCAATATTGTAACATCTATCATCACCCAAATAGACAACTAGAATCAGATAACATGTATGAAGTAAACCATTCCTTGTAAGGTGTTATGTGATAAGAGCATCCTGAATTAAGAATCCATGCATCATTCAACTGAGTTGTTGTAACTGAAAGTGCATCACCATCACTGTAATTTGTAATGTCACTCTGCACCATATTCATGGACCTGGAAGTGCATCATATTTCTCATTAAACTGCTTCTTGAGCATTGAAGAATCTCTCTTCATATGTCCCAACTCATTGTTCTTGTAGTAATGAATCGTCTTTCTGTCTTTATGCTTTGATTGGAATTTCGCATTCCAGAACTCCTCCACCTTCCTTCCACGATCCTGATTACCCTTAGCATATAAACAAATACCATGAGAGTTTTCCCTTGCATTCTGCTTCCGCTGGTTGTAAGCCAGCAATGCTGCTGTAATCTCATCAATTTTGATTGATTCTTTCTCATATGTAAGAGTAGTCACCAGATGTTCATAGGAAGAAGACAATGAACACAACAAAATCATTGTTTGGTCTTCATCTTCAATACTCACATCAAGTTGTGTCAGATATCTGATTATTTGATTGATTACATACAAATGTTGCGTCATATCAGTGTCTGCCTGCATCTTCAGCTCATATAGTCTTTGCTTCAAATAGAGTTTATTTGTTAGAGATTTGGACATAAACTGAGATTCCAGTTTCTTCCATACTTCTCATGGAGATTTCAAATTCATAACATGATACATAATCTCATCTGTGAGGCATAAACGTATGGTACCTGCGTATCTGCTGCTTGTAGTTGCAATTCTTCTCAATCTTCATCTTTCATATTATCAGGTTTTGTAGCTCGCAAAGCCTTCAAAATTCCTTATTGTGCCAAAAAATCTTTCACTCTTGTTTGCTACAATCTGAAGTTCCCGGTTTCATCGAACTTCACTATCTCGAATTTTGCACTAAACATTGCTATTTGAAATTAATCCTACAACAAAATTTTCTTGTTTGCACAAAAAAAGAATTCAGTCGAACTACTGCAAACACCTTGCCCGAAGCCCTTTCCTGTTTGTGTGAATGCCACAACCAAACTCTACTGTTGCAACTCCTCCTGCGACAAATTTGCGAACTCCGCAGTCCGAACTCCTCTGTTCGCAAATTGACACTCCTGTTTGTGGTAAATGCACGTGAACTTCTGTTCGCGAACTCCACCCCGCCTAACGCCAAGAAGGTTCATGAACTATCACGCCTCGAAGCCCCGCTGGCTTTCGAAGAATAGAACTCCTCTGGCTGTCGCAGAAGGAGCCTGAATGCGCGAACTCCACCTTGCCGAACTCCTTCCCGCCGCCGCTACAAGTCTTCTGTTGTCGAGTTCGCAGAGACCTTGTCTCCTTCTGTCGTTACCTCCTCTACAAACTAGAACGCTGCCTTTGCCACAAACACCTCGCCACAGGAATTACGAAGGAATATTCATTCTTCTCCCTCGATTGCTGCTTCTGCCACCTCCCCGTTCCTCTGCGGCTACACCGTTGAATTGGTGTTCGCGCCGAAAGTTCCCTTCACCGCTGAACTGCTTCGCGCATGTTCGCGAATGATCGTCTCGGTCGCGCGTACTCCAATTATTTGCAATCAAAACCGACGAAAAATTGTCTTTGTCGCTGAACTGTTGCAGTTCGTCGAATTCTAAAGCCCTAGCCAAACTTCTTTCTCAATCTTCTTCCTGCGCTGATTCCTTCGCCCTAGAACCCGCTCTGATACCAATTATTGAGAAATTTAGGGCGAAGAAAAATAAGAATCGAGACAAAACCAAAAGAATGCAGAGATTTAACGAGGTTCGACAAAGATGCCTACGTCTTCGGGAGCAAAGGCGACGAATTTCACTATTTTAGAGCAGTCCAGTGCATACCCATAGGGTTACACATCATATATATATATAT
>NW_018164547.1:1098078-1103869 GCF_001263595.1 Phalaenopsis equestris | reverse complement strand
CGAATATATATATATATATGCAATGTATAATTAACACTTGAATTCTTTTTTTTTTAATTATCAAATTTTCTTATGTGCCACAGTCAATGTTTTAAAAAGTGTGGGAGTTGGGTACTATGTTTTAGCTCTTACAGGTAAGACGCAAGCCCCAAAGTATTCAACGTAAGCCCCAAAATATAAAAAAATGAAAGCAATAAAAGATAAAAAAATAAACTAGTTGTGCTTCATAAAAAAATTATGAAGACATGTTAAAATAATTTATACTCATTCAATTTCAAGACAAGCCTTCTAGAATTAGAATCTTCAAGGTATTATGTTAAGAACGATAGAGGTAGACTTAAAAGACTTGGGCATATTATGTTAAAAATGATATTAATTTATTAGAATTAAATAAAAGCATGACACTCAATAGGACACAATGCAGATAGACACAACAAGAAGAAGGATTCATGCAGCCGACTCCAATTAGTGGGATAAATACTTATTGCTATTGTTATAACATTCATTTCAAATTAACAATATATGCAAAACATTATAAAACAAAACAATAGAGCCAACAACCATGAAGTAAAGTATTGTGGTCTCTTCAGCATCTACTGGCTAAATAATACAGTAAAGTGATATTCAAAATATCTTAACAAATGTTCGATTATGTGGGCATTTATAGAAATCTTCAAACAACATATGACTTTATATGAAAAATATATAAGATGCATGTAAATTACATATGCAAAACACCTGGTGCGGTACACACCACTATTCACTGATGATTGAGTAGAACTCATATATGATATTACTGTAACTGCAAAATGCAAAATAAAATAGTTATTTTAATATTTGAAAAAATGGACTTAAATATAATCTACTGCAAAAGAAATATAACTTTAACAGATTTCTCCAAGCTAAAACTTTCAAGCTTAACAATGGGTATTGATAGCTTGCAACCAACAAGAAAAACTATTATAAAGCAAATCAACATTTTAATGAAGAGAATACTAAGACTAAGGATATATGTGTGTACATATATTTGTAGTATATTTATGCTTATATTTAACTTGAAAATATGAGGAAAACCTTCTCTTTATGAAAAGAAAAAAAAGTATAAGACAATTACATAAGCTATAGAATTCATTAAAATAATACAAGAAAACAATACTAAAATATGAGATTAAATTGATTTTCTAAAAAAATATAGTAATTTGCTAAAAATGTTTAAAAATACTCGCATATTAAAATTTATGTGTCCTATCAATGACTAATCATATATTAAAATTTGTGCCACCTCCCAAAAGAGTCATTAGGAGTGGTGGGTAGCCCAAGACTTAAATAGTACTAGGAAAAAGTAATAATCATATTCTTGTGTTCTATGAGTACGAGTTCATGTCATCACCAGATAACATGTGAATATAAAGTTGTAAGGAATATCAAAGTTGGCTAATATTACCTTAGCAACATGAAGAACAAATTAATCAAAGTAGTGTCTATTGAATCCTGATTTGTTCGTCAATCAAACCCAAGAACTAGAGTGTAAGATAGGAGAGAGAGAGAGAGATGCACAATAATTGGGATAATTTATTAGCCTTTTGAGACAAAATGAACCCTCTATTTATAGAGGAGGGGGTGGGTACATTAAATGAAGTTACATATTCACCCCTACTTCAATGGAGGTGTTACATGATATTTTGGGTAATTTACATTTATAGACCTTTGGTACGATCACCTATAACTCAGCTGGCTAAAGTTAGCTGGACCTAGTTTGGCAAGGCCTGATCATTTTCCTTTGTTGAATCAGTGTGTCATGTCGGTCCTAATGTTCTTTGGGTCATCGAGGCTTGACTCGATTGGCTTGGCTTTGTCAATTGACTATGTTAGCCTAATTCCCAATTTTTTATCTTTGGGTAAAGAAATCCTACTAGTATAGCAAGCTAGGCTATTAGGTAGAGAATAAATCATTGTGATCTGATAGGTAGCTTACTCTTTGATGAGGTGATACTTTGAGGATGCTTCAAATGATTATGTGACAGTTAGCTGTTGACCTCACTTTTGGTTGAGGTCTAGAAACTTCTTTAGTTTGATGTTGAATACTTCCTTAAGTCAGATTATGACAAGAAGTATATTGATGCCCTCATTATGCTTGATAGCCTGCAACCTTCGATTTGATGGCTTTTGTACGGTCTGCCTCCAAACTCCTCAAACGATTCGTGTCCAGTTGGTTATTTCTCTTGTGTAAAAAGATGTCAAAGCCCATTTATCCATGGGGAAAGAAGTTGTTACAACTCATCCACTAGTCGAGGGACTGAGGGCTCTGGTTGATTAGCCGCCACCTCATGAGAGTATTTTGTTACTTCAGTGGACCAATGTGGATCGACTCCTTGGTATGAGGAGGCTCGATCGCTGTGGTTAGTAAAAGTACTTTTTGTTTTTTTATGTCTGTTTTTTCTAATGCGGAAGAGGTTTTCCATATCATTGACTTGCTATTAGAGGGTGATGACCAAGGCCAACTCTAGCACTGACCCAAAGCAAGGAGAATGGGGTGAACTGTCCAACCAGTCCTCTTGTGGCTAGTGAAGAGGGGACCAACAAGCGGAGATCGTTTTATTAGTGGTGGATTGCCGAATGGAGGAGATTGAAGACATTTATGCCTGAATCATCAAGATGCAGAGGGATGAAGAAATAAAGAAGATAAGGTAAGTGATCGCGACCCTTCCAATAGAGATGTTACATGTGTCAACTTTACATGAGTTTACCTTCATGTTACCATTTTCTTTGCATGTTATTTTACTTCATTTATCATTATTTTTTTTTGCTTGTGGAAGGTTCTTTGTGCTATTTTAAGGTTACATGTGTCAAACATGCAAAATGGAGTCGAAACACGTGAAATAGTGATGTTTGGCGCAATCATGCTTGATATGAATGTGATCACGCCATAACTAGCATAACTAGGCTAGTTTCAGGCATGACCACATTGGTTTCAGGTGTGTTCATGCCTTCAGACCACGAAAGTCCATTTTGGAAGGTATTTTTATGCCATTTTTTGTTGGATCTTAAACGAGGAAGCTAGGGCACAAATAGAAGCTCTCTTTAGAAGAAGAGAGACTTGGAGACTGTTGAAGAGCAAAAAAGAGTGTTTTCTTTATGATTATCTTCCTCTCTTAGGGGTTGTGGTCTTAAGGTGTAGCATAATTTTTTACTTTGTGTTTTTTTTCTTACAAATTTTGAGAGGTTTATTGTATGATAAAGGAGTTGGTTGTAGTGGAAGAGGGACACTTGCTATTGTAAGTTTTTAATTTCAATTTTACTTGAAATGACGAGTTCAATGGAATATTTTTCCTTCTTTCGTTCCAACATGTGTAGAAAAATTTCCTTTCATGCTCCTATGATCTCGGGCATGTGATTTTTGTTATTTTCTCAGGTGATTTCTTTTCATATATCATTTTCCTGAGGAATCAGAGTTTTTTCATTGTTGTGTTAACTATAGATTTCAATTTACTTATGATATGACCAATTAGGATGTTAACATATTTCATGATCTGTGACTCTTGCCTGTTGTGCATAGGAACGAGATGATTAATCACAAAATTTGGATAACACTAGACATATTTTATTTGGCTTTTACAACCCAAAAAGGGAATCAAAACAAGTATGTGGGATGCCATGGGGATTTATGATCCTGACTTTCTATATAGAAGTAAAATGCGATGTATGCGATTATAGCTTAATTTCCTTAATAGTTATTCTTAATTTGCAACAAAGCCAAAAACTTGATCCAAAGCAAAAGCTAGATAAGTTTTCCACTATGAAACAAATAAGAATATAATTATAATATTTAAAAATGGGATACTACACAAGTATATGTATCGTTATCAAGTAATATATGATTTTTTGATTAAGCCTTAAATATCATCTCACAAAGAAAATTGTTATATGTTTTTTCGGAATTTAGAAATTTTAGATGACAAAAATCTACTTAGCAAAATATTTTTACTTAAACTTAAGGTGCTAAAATAGGAATGCAAATTTGATTTTTTTTTTTTGTAATTTTTTAGTTTATGAAAATAAAGTAAGAAACTAATTAACTTAACTAAGTACTTGCAAGATGAATGTGATATAAATAAAATATTTTTTTCCTTATCATGAATCAGTAATAAGTAGAGAAATTTTGTTGTGGAAGTATTCTAAATGTGTTGTGACAATACCATCTAAGATCTTACTTGTTCTCACAGTAGGTATTAACATCTTAATTGGCTAAATCAAGAAGTAAATGAAGTGCAAGGTTTCAAATCATCATAACTTATTTTAACAATGAAGTCTAATACTTCACACAACCTCCTTTCAACACTTAATCACCTATCATTTTAAGGAAAAAGATAAAGAAAACTACTCAGAATTCATGGAGAAAACACAACCACATATGTGTTTCAAAGTCGAAATCATGCACACAAACAAGAAATTTAGATTAAAACCAGATGTAGTCACAAAGATAAACATTTATCTCAAATCCTCTCCATCAAATAACTTGAAGATCCTTTGAATTATCTTCCTTCACTCACAATACAAACAAAACACTCAAAATAAAAAGAAAAGTAAAGTGATCGACGACAGCAGCGACGGTGATGGCGATGTAAATTTTATGATGGCTGTAAATTTTACGATGGGCGGCGGCAGTGACTTAGATGATGATGGCTGTAATTTTTATGGGTAGCTGACAGCAACTTTTTATATGCTTTGGGCGGCGGCAGTGACTTAGATGATGATGGCTGTAAATTTTATGGGTAGCTGACAGCAACTTTTTATATGCTTAAAAAATAAGATAAATATGGATGTAATAAATATTCAATAATTGTAAAGTCACACTTATCAACGCAAGTATACGTATCGCTCAAGTAATATATGGTTCTAATGGAGTCCTAGATATTGATCCCATAGGAAGTGGTTTAGAACTGCAAACTAAGATTTAAGAAAAGTAATACTTTAATCACAACAATGAAGTTCAATTTACTTATCTGTCACTGATAAGCAATTGAAATAAGTATGTAATTTTAATAACTATTAAATAACTAATGATAATAATGAGGGTTTAATTGTGATATTCAATATAAAAGAAAACATCATTCTCCTTGTCAAGAAATTATAGTGAATGGATAAAGTGAGTTAGTTCAATTTATATTGTGCCAAATAGATATTATTTACCCTTTCGTCCAAGTATAAAGAACATTGACTAATCCTACGATTGTTTACCAAATCTGCGGCTAAGCTGGGAGGATACCGACTCACAATTCAGAGCTCCCACGTTCCCCTCATCTGAGGGATAACATTTACACTTCAACACCCAAACGATAGGACTGAATTGAGGATATTAGTCTGTCACTCTAAAATCTCCAATTCTACGCCCGATAATATTATTTCCCTATTTATTTGCCCTTAACTTCCAAGGGCTTTGACCTCCCTGAATCTTGGATATAATCTTCACTTTAGTTGTAAAACTCAACATATTTTAACAAATCAATGAGTTCTGAGTAGTTTTCTTTGTGTTTCTCCTGGTCTTGAGATTTGTGAAATGGTGATTTGAATTGGTTGAGCCATAAAAATGTTAAAGAAGTTGTGATGATCTTTTCACTACAAGAAGTAAATAGCTTATCTCTAATTTATCCCCAAAGAAAACTCCTCGAAGTTCCTCTGAATCTCTTCTTTTCCTTACAACACACAGAATTCCTCTTTAAAGCAGCAAGGAGGAAGAAATCTCTTACTTTCCCTCCACTCTTACAATCTCTCGAAGAATTCCTCACAATAT
>NW_018164547.1:1094438-1097957 GCF_001263595.1 Phalaenopsis equestris | reverse complement strand
ATTAGGCATACCCGTCGATCTCGTTGTCGGCGACCTTGAGAGCGCCGTCGGCGGGCTTCCTGAAGAATTTTTTCCTGTATCCTTGGGAAAAACTCGCCGTCGGCGGGGGCGGGGTCTCGCCGTCGGCGCCGCTGGGCTCGTCGTCGGCGCCCTAGTTCAAGTCTCCACATCTTGGTCCTTTTCGCTCCAAATTCGCTCCTTTTTGCATCTTTTTGCTCCAATGACCCTAATTCATCATTCTTGCAACAAAAGATCAAAAATACCTTTCTTTAAAATGCAATATCATCAAAAACAGTATAAAATAGGTATGAAAATCACAACATGTTTTCCTTTGGTCAAAATCCCCCAAACTTAACTATTACTTATCCTCAAGTAATTTTAGTACTATATAAAAGTTATGATCTATTGTAGTAAAGTTTTATAAGAAGATGTGTCCATTCAATGAATCTTCTAGAAGTTACCTCCTTAGAAGTCCATTGAATGAATTTTCATGTTCATGGGCTATTTCCCATGTTTTTACTAAGGGTTGCTTCATAAGGGTTGCTTCAAAAGGGTTGCTTCAAACACCTCTTCAAAAATCCGTTCAAATTAAATAATTCATCTCATAACTACTTCTGGCGCTTAAGTACGAGTATCTGACTCTTAGGCGTGAAACCTCTGGCGCTTAGGCGCTCAGTTCATTTTTGCTCCAAATTTGACCCTTTTTTCACTCCCTTTAGCATTTTCCATCAATTTTATTGTACCTGAAAGAAAAAAACAAACACACAAATACCTTTTATCAAAGCACAATAGCTCAAAAATTGGTATAAAAATGTGCATAAAAACACTATATATTTTATATGTATTAATTTACCTAGAAGCTCTTAATAAAAACATATCATGAAATATATTTTCTTTAAAAGTTGCATCGTCACCTGATTACTTCATCATAGCCAACCGGACAATGTGAGTGCACTCAAGTTGTGAAGTCACCGTTCTTCCGAGTCTTAGTCTCAAATTACAACAGATTTTAACAAAATCTATGACCAGTATGTTATGTCAATGAAGCAATGGATATTTTTCTCATTATATGGAATTTAAAATTATTCTATCATAAAACCAAATTTCCACTTCTTCATAACAAAAGGAAAGAGTAAGGAACTACTCACTAAGCATGGAGAAAACACATGGATACTTCATTGCAAATGACATTAAAATAATACAACTATATTGCACTAATTCAAAGTAAATACAAAAAGAGTACAAGACTTATCTTTACAAAAGATTCACACCCTCCTTTCACAGCAAATAACAATCCCTTACCCTCCTCTCCAATCTATTAAAGATAAATTTAAGAAATGAAGAAATCTCTTAATTCTTCTCTTTCTCTCTTCTTCCTAAGTGCCAAGAGTCACTGAGAATTCCAAAAGACACTTCTTAAATGAAGAGACACCAAGCCTCCTCGAAAATCAGTCTAAAAGGCTTAAAAACCCGTCAAGTCAGTTTCTGACACCTGGGCGCCCAACTGCTCGCCAGCCTTCTAGAAGCATTAAATAACTATCTGGTGTCTAGGCGCCAGGTCAAAATTTTCTTCTCGCAACAAATTGGCTTCAAATTGCCCCAATTGACTCCAATTTGCTTCATTTTCTCCCCATTTACTCCAATTACTTAACATATTGTACTTGTAATAAAAACACAAAATACCTTCTTTTAAAGTGCAATATCACTTAAAATAAACATTAAATATATATAGAAAAATAACACATTTTTCAGGCATGTCAATAGCCCTAAGGTTAAAGGAAGAAAACTTTATCCTATGACTATCAGGTACAACTCCAAGAGGTGAAACTTATGCCCGCCAAAGTGGTAAAGATGCAGCTGGAAAGGAAGAGAAAGGGAGGTTCAACTAAAAAACTAGAAACACTCCCAACAATACAAATTGTTCTTCTTCTGGGTCAGGGAAGCCTCTAACACCCTAAGCACACTAGACAACCACATAAGTAGAAATCTATGTTGGTCTAACGGGTTGGAGAAGCACGGGACATCTCCTCGGGACATCCGTATGATGTAGTTAGTTATTCAAGTTCTAATGTGGTGGCCCTAGTAGTACAACTTGGGTGAAGGCTATGCTATACAACTCATTTTAAAACCAACCCAAAAGCCATGCAGAAAAGTAAAAGTAGTATTTAAAGGTCTTGAATCTGTTAATCATAAATTTTGATTTATCTTGAAATTTTATTAGGATTTTGTAGAAAAAAAATTATAATTTTAGGTTTTAAGGAACCTAAGTCATAGCACCGAGCTCCCAAATAAACCATAAAGTAAAAAAGGGTGAAGCTAATCCAAGAAAGATATTAAAGCAAACCAAATATAAAATAATAAGAGACCAGGGCCGATGAGTCACAACATATCTCAGAAAAGAAAAAAAATGGTCAGACATCTCATAAGTACATACCTGTTCCTAAATGTATACATCAATATGATTTAAAGATAAGGTGTCAGACACGAGCAAGTGGCTCCTAGTCCCCTAAGCGCACTAGACAACCAGCTTGGCACTGCAAAACTCATGTATGTACCTTATTTCTAATACAGAATCTTCTAGGACTCCAAAATTACATAGAAAAAAGTAAAGGACTCAACCTGCATGAAAACAACGTTAGAAGGAAAGCTAATAAACATGCAACGCATATAAGTTATGCCTGGAGGAAGGAGCTAAGCAGCACATGCAGAAGAGAGTTAGTCATAATCAACATTGCTCCTCCCTATTACATGTGAGATGTGTGTTTAGGCTTGGCTCCCTGCAAGAAGACCTACTAATATACTATCATGCATATCAAAATTAGTAAACATGCAAGCACACCAAAAGCACAAAAGGTAATGCCTGGATAGGGTAAGCAAGCTAACAAAGAACTATAGCCATGACATCGAAAAATACTACATAGCCCCCTAAATCCTAGCCCAATATGTAATCCAACGAGAAGGTGTCCTAACTAGCATCTAAGTGCTCAGGGTAAGTCCTCGAGTATGTATGACCTTAGCGGGGTCGCTACACCAGTTTCGTCCTAAAGATCTAATGAATCTAAAGAGTGTCATTGAGGATGGATTTTGAAAAAGGGTTGGTCTTATATATGATCTATCTTGCTACATACATAATTTTAAAATTATGACGGATGCAAAAAGTAGAAAAATATAATTTTTTTATTTTAAAATAAAAGTCATTAAATACAAACCCTTAATATGAAGGGTGACTCAAGTTAGATTATTTGGATCCTTAGTACAGTCACACGTGTTAATCCTGATGCTTTAACTTATGTTGCTTGCCATGATTGACCCGATAAACAAAGCTTGTTAAGGCATCACGACCAATATGGGGTCACTTGTCTATCAAACTAAGCTCACTATCCTTACATGCATACATATGAAAATGCAAGCAGTCGTTTGATAAAAGTGGTGAGGAGTGTGTTGTAGTGGCAGTGACTCGTGAGCGGGCGTATAGTGGAGGCAGTGGCTCAAGAGAATGGGAGCGTCGTGGAGGCAGGG
>NW_018164547.1:1086028-1094424 GCF_001263595.1 Phalaenopsis equestris | reverse complement strand
GGGGCGCAAGAGAAGGGGGGCGTCGTGGAGGCAGCGTCCCAAAGGATGGGTGTGTCATGAAGGTATTGACATGAAATGTTGGGCATATCATGGAGGCAGCAACCCAAAGGATGAGTTTTTCATTAATGTTGTGATCCAAAAGGGTAGCCGTGTTGTGGATGCCCTGGCTGAAAGAATGGGTGTGTCGTGGAGGTAGTGACCTGAAAGAGTGGTGTTCTGTGGAAGCAGTGACGCAAAAGGTGGGTGTACCATGAAGTTAGTAAATTGAAAGGGTGTACGTTTCATGGAGGCAGTGACCTGAAGAATGGGTGTGTCGTGGAGGTAGTGACTCGGAGGGTTGAGTCTGTATAGATTATAGTGACTCAAAAGTGGGAATGCAATGAGGTAGTGCCCCAAAGGAATGGGTGTGTCATGGAGGTAGTGGCCCAAAGGATGGGTGTGTTGTGGAGGTAATGACCCGATAGGATTGGCATGTCATGGAGGAACCATCCCAAAAGATGGGTGTGTAGTAAAGGCAGTGACCCGAAAGGGAAAGCGTGTCGTGGAGATAAAAACCTGAAGAATGAGTGTGTGGTGGAGGCAGTAACTTAAAAAGGTGGGAGTGCCATGGAGGCAACAGTTTGAAAGATGGGTGTGCCATGGAGGCAATGACCCAAAAGGGTTGGCGTGTTATGGAGGTAGAGGCTAGAAGAATGGGTCTGTCATGGAAGCAATGACATATAAGGTTGAGCATGCCCAGGGTGTAGTGATGAGAATGTTGTAGAGGCAACAACCCAAGTGAACAAGTGTACTATAAGGGGGCATTGACATAAAGGTACAAACATACAATAGTTGTATTGGCTCGAGAGGCGTGGGCATACTTGGAGGCATTAACACAAGTGAGTGAGTGCATTGTAAGGGACACTGACTTAGGAGAATGTTGTTTCTCACTTCAGAGAATCATACAAGTGAGGTGAGTATATGAATGAACACTCAAAATGCAACTTAAACATGTGATAATGACTATGCAACATATCATGAAAGTAACACTAATTCACATGCAAAACACACCATGCAAGTGAAGTTGGTTGTTCAACCTACTAGGTCGATCGGGGTGGTCAACTTGGGGCAATGTAGCCAACGGGCTTAGTTGGGCTAATGTTACCAACTGGACCAAATTGATTAGTTGACCAGGTCGCGGCAGTCGGTCGAACAGAAGTGGTCGGTCGCCAGGGCTGGAGTTGTGGTCAAACCTAAATGTAATCTTGACCAGGTCGGGGTGGTCGGTCAAGGTAAAGTGCAGTATGTGAAATGAAACATATAAATTGCACGCAATTGGCCAATCAATATGCATATGGTCAGGACAACTAGTATTGGTCGACTAATTTGCCTATCAAGGACAACTAAACCCACTATGATACCACATACAAGGCATACGCATAGCTGGTCAATCAAGAGGCATATGTTCAGGCCAATCGGTATCCTTCAGCTAATTATATTGTCTAGTTATAGACAATTAATTGAGTTTATCAATGCCAAGTTGCCAGTCATACTTGCCTCATGTGTGAAACCAAACCCATGATCATATAAATATATAATGCAATGTGTAAGATGGAATACATACCATTTATGTCGTGCAACATGATATGATGTAAGTGATCACAATTAATAATGAGTCAAACTCAACTAATGCTCTCAGAAAGATAGCTAGGGTTTTAGCCGGATATGCAGCATAGCTGCCTTTGGCTTTGGCAAGGAAAGTGGAGAACTTCATCCCTGATTTCTCGTAGGAGAAGTTCTTCACAATTTGTTGAATGAACTAGCTACAAATATTTTTTCATCCTACAACCCATCTACAATCTTGTAGAATGGGCTAGCTACAAAGCTTTTCTCATTCTTCAAGATACAACTATTCCAACCTCTCTAAGGAAGGTTGAAAGCTCTAAATTTGTGAGAAATTAAGATTCCAACCCATTGAGATTTAGTTTAGAATGGGAAGTCACTAAATTTGTGAAAGCTTTGGACACGAATGTGCTTCCTAACCTAGGGCTTCCTCTAGAAAATTAACAACATAAACCTAACATTCTCTACAAACAACCTAGGGTTGGCTAAGAAAGAAAATGAAAAAGGGTTTCAGGGAATCTCACCATAGTGGTGGTTGATCGACATCCCAAGCTTGTGTCTTGGATGAACCTCTCCTAACAATAAGAGAGAAGCTCACTTAAGCCCTTCCCCAAAGTACCTAGGATGCTTTCCTTGCCAAAGAGATCACCAAAAAAAATTTTCTGGAGTTGTGCTTCTAAAATGTAGAATGACACTCTCCTCACCAGAATGATCGCGAAACTTAGTTGGAGTAGTCCTTCCCCCAAGGTAGGGCGAGCTATCCTAGCTAAATCTGCTGGAGATTTCTGTGAGGTGGCTCATAGATAGAATAAAATGGAAGGACAACTCCCACCGGAATCAAATATGTAGTATCCTTAACAGGAGTTGAGATATCAAGAGATGTGGTAGAAGGAACTTGCCTAACCCACTAATTATTCATCAAAGTAAGAAGATTAATTTTTGTCCTCAAATAATTATGTTTAAACAAATAAGTTGAGAATCAACAGGGGTATACCCTGAGCCTCCTTTATCAACATAGGACATTATCATATTATTTTTACAAGATGAAGAGTGAGCCGCAACACTTTTCTTTTCATTCATAGAAGGGTGGTTACATCAAGCTCAGGCGGAGCCACTTTAACAATATCAACAATGATATTTGGGACAACATCTGTTGCACTAGCTTTAAGTGTCACGCCAAGAGTACAATGCAACTCTTCGATGGGCCTTATAGCTTTCACAACAGATGATAAATGTTTGCACTTTTTAATGGACTGACAAGTATATCTCAGCCTCCTACAACGATCACAATGAGGGCTAGAGGATTTCTTACATAACTCTTTAAGACATTTTGGAGATTTAAGCAAGGAACTCTTCTCTAGAAATAGGACCATATCCTCTCAAGGAGGAAACTACTCCAACGACCCTCTTGGTTAATATTTGTAGTATAGTCATCATTACGAACTGCAGGTCCAAAGCAATTTGTGTCGCAAAGAGGGAGATACCTTCAAGCGATCTTGGTTAGGGCATGATCCACATAGCCAGACAGCTAATCAAGGAGATTCTCAGCCAGGGGAATACAAGATCCCTCCTAAACTGGAACTGCAACATGTAAAGAAGCATGTTAGAAATTTTGTTGCTATAAACACAGTGATATGTTCCTAGTCTCCAACCTAATCTACGGGAAGGTAGAACCTCAGAGGAAATTGGAACAAAAAGAGTCAGGTCAACATCTGAACTAGTTTGACCCTTTCCTCTTAAAGAGGAGCTACTCTTGTGGTCTTATTAATCAAATAGTTCATAGTAGCATCAACAAGGACTACATACTTAAAGGGATCTGCATCTTTGGGAGGATAATACCTCTCAACAATGTTGTTTTGGACGTAATAGGCACAATCAGACATCACAATATGGTAATTGTCAACCAAGGGAGTACAAAATTTCTCCCCGAACTAGAATCACAATAGGTTAAGAGACCTGTGGTTGATTTTATTGCTAAAATTACAAAAATATGTTCCTATTCCTTCAGGCCCTTGTACCTAATTTAGTGCTAGGTGAAACCTCGGAGAAACCCAAAACAGTGGAGGCTAGGATGATTGTCAAACCAACGAGACCCTTTCCCCTTAAAAAGGAACCTACTCCTACTCCTTAGTCAAATGACTCATGGTAGCAACATTAATATGGACTACAAGTCTAAAGAAAACTACATCTTGAAGAGGGGAAACCCTCTTAATTTTCTCAGCCAGGACATAGTAGTCCACACGACTGGGTAATATAGCTAAATGATTCTAAGTCTAGGAATTCAGAAACAACTCCTGAACTGGAGTTGAAACAGGTACAAAAACAAGTTGTTGGGTTTGTTGTTGAGATCACAACAATCTTTTCCTAGTCATCCGAGTCTTTCTACCTAATATGGGGGTATGTGAAACCTTAGGGGGAACCAGAACAAAAGGAGTCAGAATAGAAGTCACACCAATAACTAGCTACATCATGAAAGAAACTACAACCTCTCTAAATCTCTTGATAACCGCCCACTGTAGGAGTAGAGACTCTCAAAAATACATAGGGGCCATGTAAAATTCTAGCAAAAATAGAGGGGAGTTGTGGCGCATCACCCTCAAGTGTTAGTCTCTTCTTCATAGAAGAGATTACATCAACACAAGCCTCCACAATGAAGGTATTTATATGTGCACAACTTATCTTTTTCATAAGAGGACACATGGAAGATGCCTCAGCGGGTGTAAAATTACTCAAGGTAATCTCAATGGGTGGCAAAGGAACCAAAAGTAATGGCTCCCTCTTGCACATCAAAAAATACTAAGTGAAAATGAAACACTATTCCCCCTAGATTCTACTATAGTATCAAACCTCAATTGTCCATTCTGCCAATCAAAAGAGAGACACTGATCAGGTTCAAAGAAAGGTTAAAGAACAAATAAAAAATATACAATGACATTGGTGCATGTGATGGTGTAGTAACCAAATTGCCGAGAGTGAGAAAAAGTGACAGAATAGTGTCAACCTGATAACCATAGTGACCGACACATAGATTCAAAATCCAAGGTCTCACAAGTTATCCAAAGTAATTTGAGGAAAGATACAAGGTAATGATAATGTAAGCAACACTTCTAATATGGAGAAGAGATTCTTCTCCAGCGGTGTTGCCAGATTTATTTTTAGTTATTTTTAAAAACTCAGAGCCACTACTTATATATTTATATATAGTTGTATTGTTCACTTTTTCTAATAAATCTCCATCTTGGATCATAGAAATGGTTCGAAGAGGAGATGAATAAAAAAAAGATATACAACAAAAATGGACAAACATATTTTAAAAAGAAACATGAAAGGCTTATGTGCAATAATCTTCGTGTGATAAGTCGAGAGTATTCGTTCATATAAGATCATATTGAAATACCTTGAAACATAGTATCTATGAGAAAAAAGCCATACATAAGCCACTTATAACTAGAGAGCTAAAAAGACTATTTTTTCCATAGGGTCAAGAACACTCCCAAAGAGTACTCTCGATAAGGGGTCTTGCTTAAATTTTTGTGAAAACTTGTAAATAGGTCACCAATATGATGACTATTTCAATTGGTGGCATCTTGATGTGTTTAATGCCATTGCTAAGCCACAAGGCAGAGAATGAGTCTCACACATTCTAAACGGGTAGCAACGCATCGGCATATGGGGCCTACAAAATAAACCAATCATCTTGACAGGAGTATCCCTATACTTGAAAGCTCATTGGGTCATAAGGGCAAATGATGAATCACCGTATCCCAAATGGGCGACGGTTTATCGATAATTGGGGTCATCAAGATGACAGCGATGAAGTCAAAAAGAATAAATGAGCTCAAAAGGGCTTAAAAAGGAGATCTAAAATCGCTAAACAAGTAGAGGTAGTAGAGCTAAGATACTATGGGTCTTATCCCAAGCCACTAGGACCCTAAGTATACCTAGCCGTGAATGTAGTCGACCCAACCCAACCAAAAATCCCTTGTCACCAATCCATAAATTGTGTCATCCAAGGAGATCTCAATAGCATAAAGATCAAAAGAAGGAAACTCTAAGTCCTATGACCCTATAAAGGTAGGGATAAAAGCGGTGAGACTTATACTGGTCAAATAAATGGTGAAGAAGCCACCAGAAAGAGGAATGAGAGGTTGAGCTAGAAACTTAAAAACACTCCCACAAAATTCTTGTACATCGTTTGAATTGAGGAAGCCTCTAACATCTTAAGCGTGCTAGACAACCACCTAAGTGAAAATCTATGATGATTCAGTCAGGTTGAAGAAGCATAGGGACTTCTCCTCGGGACATGCAATATGATGCAATTAAATTCCTAAGCGTAGAGGTCCTATTAAATATGACTTGGGTGATAGTCATGCATGTAACTCATTCTAAATTTGGCCTGAATGTCATGCAAAAAAATAAAGTGTAGGTTTTAAATAGTTGAAATATCTTAATCCAAAATTTTGATTTTATCTTAATTTTTTATTAGGATTTTTATCAAAAATATTATCTTAGGTCTATAAAGAGCCTAAAATATATTTCACAAAATTTCCAAACAATCCACAATATAAAAAAAGGAATAGGTAGATAGACAGTGAACAATAAATCAAGCCAAACATATAAATAATAATAAAGGTCGAGTGTCACTGGGTCGGCAATATATCCCGGAAAAATAAAAGATCGTGGCTAGGCTCTGCGTAAACACACCTGAACCTAGATCTATATATCAATATCAAAATGTAGAATTATGATACGAGACACGAGCATCTACTCTTGGCTCCTGTCACGTAGTTCTACCCCTAAAACATCTCAAAACACATGCCCGTATCTTATTTTTACTACAGACTCTGTCCTATGAATCCAAAAAAAGTACATAATAAAGTTTAGAGAAGATTCAACCTGCATGAAAGTCAGGTTATCATAAAATTTATCTATATGCAATGTAGTGAACCGTGTTCGGTGGAAGGAGAGCTTAATAATACCTACAGAAAAGGTTTTAATATTAATCATTATTGCTCTTCTCTATTGAACATGGATCCTATAAGAAGACCGCCCTTAATATACTATTATGCATGTATCACACCCAATAAACACACAAAGACAACACACAAAAGACACCTAGCTATAGCACAAAAGTAAGGAACAATAGTCAGACATCAAAAAGACCGCTTAAGCACCCTAATCCTAGCCCAGCTCACCATCTACCACGTAGTGTCTTAGTCACAACATCTAAGTGTGTGTGCATAATGGAGGGTAAATTCAAGGAGTGTGACTTTGACGAGGTTGTCAACACCGACACTATCCCGAAGATCCAAAGGATCTAAAATATGTCACTAAATGAGGTGACATTTTAAATATGAGGCTTCATATATGACCTAACTTATATAATTTTATGGTAGGGCGGATAATACATAATAGAAAAATATTTGTTTTTATACTTTAAAATATAGAACCATTAAATGTGGGTCCGTAACATGCAAGTGATGTACTTTAAAGCCCTCGAAACCTTATCATAGTAATACACAAGTTGGTCGTGATACAAAAACTCACATTTAACAAGCAATGTTTGTTTGAGTGTTACAACCAATAAATAGCTCACTCACCTAACGAGTAGGATTTTCCATCAAGAGAGTTGGCTAATGTACGTACAACATGCAAAAAGACCCAACACATTGTGATCATTTGTCCAAGAAATGAATGATCACAATGAGGCAAATCACACATCATGTAAATGTGAATGCTAGAATGTCACATGCACATGACACACATAACTTAGGTATATCAGGTGCTTGCCACCTATAAAAGGAATTAAACCTCGACTGGGAACCAACCCAAATGTCATACAACAGGCAGGCAAATGGTACAAATGTGTTTGCATCTAGTATATAACACCTATAAGAGGAATTACTCCTTTCCCGAGAGGCACTCAGGCAAGCACATGCATTCATGCAATCAATGCAAAAGATGTCATAAGAAAAATGTCAAGCATACAAAATATTCTAAGTATCAAATATTTTAGGTAATGTGATTCGTGCCAAGTGAGAATCGCATACTAGGTTGACACACATTGTTCCTCACACGAATTCAGTGGCTAGAAAGCATGAATCATACCAAGCACAATGTGAGATACTTACGACACTCGTAGATGGTGTCGCAGAAGTAAGGTGGCACAACTATCGTGGAAGAGAATTGTGCAGCATATGGTTTTATATGTGAGTCGCCTCCTCATAGAGTTTATAAGCATTATCCACCTACAGTGATGTATATGGCAGAGATACTTGTGGGTGCAGATTTTCAAAGATACACCACAAGTAAGGATGCTCAAATAGACAACTAAACATGCCAAATGTGAGACAACATAATTTTACATGCAATGAAATGTAACATAGGAATAATGCCAAAAATGGTTTTCATACACATGCAAATGGATGCAAAAAAAAAAAAAAAACCAACAAGCAACGTGAAGCAGAAATGCATACAAGTGTGCATCGGTTAACGGAGTCGGCAAAAAAGTGGTCAGCAGGACTAAACTGATTAGTAGATCGGATCAAGACAGCTGATGGTATCGAAGTGGTCGGTCGATGATCCTCCACTGTTTATATGCAACAGTATAACAATGTATGCAATTACGTTCTTCACTTATCTTTCCTACTTTGCAACAGCACCAAAAACTTGATCCTGAGAAAATAAGAATTTAACTTTTATGTATGCAATTATATTCTTCACTTATCTTTCTTACTTTGCAACAACACCAAAAACTTGATCTTGAAAAAAATAAGAATTTAACTTTTTAATAT
>NW_018164547.1:1085053-1085942 GCF_001263595.1 Phalaenopsis equestris | reverse complement strand
TATATATATATATATTTGGGATACTACACGTATACGTATCGTTATCAAGTAATATAGGACTTTTTGATTAAACCCCGAATATCGAACCCACATGGAGTGTTCATAATATGCACTTCTAAATAACAAAATTTCTATTTCAAAATGACAATTACATAAACTATAAATATTTTTACAGTAATTAAAATTCAATTCTTTTTAGTATTTTTGATATTTTGACAAAACAAAAACAACTTCTAAATATAACTTGAGTTTATGTAAAAGAAAAGCACTGAATATGAAATATCTTTCTGCTTATCATGAATCAGTAATAAGTATAGAAATTTTGTTATGGAAGTATTCAAGTTATATTGTGTCATATATGAGCAATATTATTCATTACACTTACTAGAGATGTTATAAATAACATTGACTAATTTAAAGTTTGAATAGTTGTGAAGACAGGCTAGACAGGAAAGATACTAGCTCTCACTCTAGAGTTCCCTCGATTCCCTCCACCTAGAAGCTAACATCTCATATCAGAACCTAAAACAGTAAACCAAGTAGGGGGCTTTAGCCTGTCACTCTAAAGTTATCTAACTCTACACCCTTCAAAGATTATTTCCCTATTTATTTACACTAAATCATATGAATTACATTCTCATTTATACAACTTCATGTAATTCTTTCTAATTGTTGACTGAGACAATACCATCCCAATTCTTACATGTTCTCACAATAAATTTTAACATCTAGATGGGTCAGATCAAGAAGTAAATGAAGTACATTGAATTAAATCATCACAACTTCTTCCAACATTAAAGATTAACACTCTCCACAACTTCCATCCAACACTTTAATTACTTATCATTTTAAGGAGAAACATAAAGAAAACTACTCAGAATCCATGGAG